>NC_074668.1:19304228-19577120 GCF_029448725.1 Salvelinus fontinalis | reverse complement strand
AGGTCTGGCAGTACTGCTCTAGCAGATCCAGGCTCTGCTGTAGGCCATGTGCTGTGGGTGACAACAGGCATAGGTCATCTGCGAAGAGTAGGCATTTAACCTCTGAATTATGGAGACTAACACCAGGGGCTGAGGATTTATCTAGAATAGTGGCCAATTCGTTGATGTAAATATTGAAGAGTGCAGGGCTCAGATTACAACCCTGACGAAGGCCCCGCCCCTGGTTAAAGAATTCTGTTCTTTTCTTGCCAATTTTAATGCTGCACGTATTGCCAGTATACATTGATTTAATTATGTCATATGTTTTACCCCCTACACCACTTTCAATAACTTTGTAGAACAGTCCTGTGTGCCAAATAGAATCAAATGCTTTTTGGAAGTCGATAAAGCAAGCGTATATTTTGGTATTATTTTGGTGGACATGTTTACCTATCAGGGTGTGTAGGGTGTAAATATGATCGGTCGTGCGATGTTTTGGTATAAATCCAATTTGGCTTTTACTCAAGACATTGTGCTTATTAAGGAAGTTTAGAACTCTTACATTTATAATACTACAGAAAACCTTCCCCAGGTTACTGTTCACACAAATGCCTCTGTAATTGTTAGGGTCAAATTTGTCTCCGTTTTTAAAGATTGGGGTTATGAGTCCTTGATTCCAGATGTCAGGGAAATAACCTACACTCAGGATCAAATTAAACAGTTTTAATATGGCCAATTGAAATTTTGCACTAGTGAGTTTGAGCATCTCATTTAGGATTCCATCAGGTCCGCATGCCTTTTTAAATTTGAGAGCCTGAAGTTTCTTATAGAGCTCCTGGTCAGTAATTGGGGAGTCCAGTGGATTTTGGTTGTCCTTTATAGCTTTTTCTAATCCATTCAACTTCTCATGAATTTGGCGTTGTTCTGCGTTTGTGTCAATTTGAACGGTGTTGTAGAGTGTTTTAAAATGGGTTGTCCATATGTCACCATTTTGTATCGCTAATTCCTCTTGTTTAGATTTCTTGAATTTTTTCCAATTTTGCCAGAAGTTGTTTGTGTTTATGGACTCCTCAATTAGCATCAGCTGCTTTCTGTTGTACTGGGCTTTTTTGGTTCTGAGTGTACGTTTATAGAGTTTTAAAGTCTCACAGTAATGAAGGCGTAATTCACCATTATTTGGGTCTCTGTGCTTTTGGTTGGATAGTGTTCTAATTTTTTTTCTTATAATTTTACAATCTGCATCAAACCAGTTGTCATCTGTGATCTTTTTTGTTTTGTTTTTTATCAATTTCAATTGTGCTTCTTTTGCCGTTTGCCTGAATATATAGTTGATGTTTTGTACTGCTAGATTGATGCCTTCTTTACTGTGAGTGAATGTGGTATCCAGAAAGTTATCTAAGAGTGTTTGGATATTTTGGTTCCAGGTTGCTTTCTGGTATTCTTCTGTGCTGTTTTGGGCCCATCTGTATGAATTTCTGATGTTGTACAGCTTACTGGGCTGTGAATGTGTGGTTGTTTCCATGTCTGTTCTTTTGAGGAACAATGTAATTTGGCTGTGATCAGACAGAGGTGTTAGTGGCTTGACAGTGAATGAGCTGAGAGAGAAAGGGTCAATGTCTGTGATCATATAGTCTACTGTACTGTGGCTCTCTCTCTCTCTCTCTCTCTCTCTCTCTCAAAAAAAATCAATTCAAGGGGCTTTATTGGCATGGGAAACATGTTTACATTGCTCTCTCTCTCTCAATTAAATTAAATTCAAAGGGCTGTATTGGCATGGGAAACATGTTTACATTGCCAAAGCAAGTGAGATAGATAATACAAAATAATAGATAATAAACTAAAGTGAAATAAACAATAAAAAATGTACAGTAAACCTTACACTCACAAAAGTTTCAAATGTTATATTATGGCTATATACAGTGTTGTAACGATGTGCAAATAGTTAAACTACAAAAGGGAAAATAAATAAACATAAATATGGGTTGTATTTACAGTGGTGTTTGTTCTTGACTGGTTGCCCTTTTCTAGTGGCAACAGGTCACAAATATTGCTGCTGCGATTGCACACTGTGGTATTTCACCCAGTAGATGTGGGATTTGGATTTGTTTTAAAATTCTTTGTGGGTCTTTATAATCTTAGGGAAATGTGTCTCTAATATGGTCATACATTTGACAGGAGGTTAGGAAGTGCAGCTCAGTTTCCACCTCATTTTGTGGGCAGTGTGCACATAGCCTGTCTTCTCTTGAGAGCCAGGTCTGCCTACGGTGACCTCTCTCAAAAGCAAGGCTATGTTCACTGAGTCTGTACATAGTCAAAGCTTTCTTTCATTTTGGGCCAGTCACAGTGGTCAGGTGTTCTGCCACTGTGTGCTGTCTGTTTAGGGCCAAATAGAATTCTAGTTAGCTCTGTTTTTTTTGTTAATCTTTCCAATGTGTCAGGTAATTATCTTCTTGTTTTCTCATGATTTGGTTGGATCTAATTGTGTTGCTGTCCTGGAGCTCTGTAGGGTCTGTTTGTGTTTGTGAGCAGGGCCCCAGGACCAGCTTGCTCAGGGCTCTTCTCTAGGTTAATCTCTTTGTAGGTGATGGCTTTGTTATGGAAGGTTTGGTAATCGCTTCTTTTTACGTCGTTATAGAATTGAACGTCTCTTTTCTGGATTTTTATCATTAGCAGGTATCGGCCTAATTCTGCTCTGCATGCATTATTTTGAGTTTGACGTTGTACACGGTGGATATTTTTGCAGAATTCTCAATTTGTGTTTGTCCCACTTTGTGAATTCTTGGTTGGTGAGCAGACCCCAGACCTCACAACCATGAAGGGCAATGGGTTCTATGACTGATTAAAATACTTTTAGCCAGATCCTAATTGGTATGTCGAATTTTATGTTCCTTTTGATGGTGTAGAAGGCCCTGCTTGCCTTGTCTCTCAGATCGTTCACAGCTTTGTGGAAGTTACCTGTGGCGATGATGTTTAGCTCGAGGTATGTTTAGTTTTTGTGTGCTCTAGGGCAACGGTGTCTAGATGGAATTTGTATTTGTATCTCTCCTGTCTCCCCTTCACTCTCCTGTCACGTTCTCTTTCTTTCTCGCAAAATAAAGGATATATTGTTCTCCATACAGTTTCTCTGTCTTTAAGGCTGTATTCTTTAAAAAAAATGTACATGTCTGTCTCAGAGTTGGCAGATATTGTACCGGAACACTGTCAAATAGAAAATGCTACTATTTGGGGTCTGTAGTTCTGATTTGTTTATTTTGTTAAGGTAACTAAACTCTAAGAGTTGTCTATGTCATATTTGGATTGAGGAATTAACCATCCACACTGTAAAAAAATGACCCACAGGCTTAGTAAATATTGCAAAAGAAAATCAGTGATTTTTACTTAAAATAATAGGTTTCTGGTTTTACTTACATTTTTGAGTTATGGTACTTAATTTATATATGTTGAAAAAGACTGGCATTTGCAAATAAAAATCCAAGGTAATATGCTGCTAAATTTGAACTAATATTTTTAAGTAACGACCAACAACTTAAAAATATGATATTCAAATTATTTTTATTGTGTTGGACTGACATGCAAGATCTAGTTTTGAACGACAATTATGCTTGGAACATTTCAACGGATGTCGTCTTGATCTTTCTCCTCTGGAATGGCCATGCGGCAGGTAAGGACCAAATTATAACTTGGAATGTAGTTTGGATCTCTCTACACACATTGTCAACGAAATGTAAAAAATATTCGTTAAATAATATTCTTCAAGTACGAAAAGCCTTTAGCTAGCTATATTGCCAGAGTACGTTATATATTTGCACGTTGATAAGTTAGCTAGTTATCGGCCATGATGTCTGTATAGTTAGCTAGTAAGTTAGCAGAGCATTTACTCGCCTCAGCGCTGTTTATAACTTTTGTCATTTTTGTGTAAGTTTTATATTAACCGAAATAGCTATGTAACATATTAACTACCTAGTTTACCAAAAAATGCATTAACAGCAAACATTACAGTAGAACTGAACACATGTGCTCCTGCAAGGTAATGTTTGCCTGCTAGGCAAGCTAACGTTACCCAGGAAGAGACAGGTAGGAACAATTAGCTAGCTATCTAACTACACCTGTCCTTGCAGAAACCTTCTTGTTGTTCACGTATTCACAACATGTTCAAGGCAGCACTGCAAACGTTGACCTTGTGCAGTAGTTATCCTGTCTAGGACTGGGGTGCCGCTAGCGGCACAACCCCCCCCACATTCCACTGAAAAGGCAGAGCGCGAAATTCTAAAAAAATATTTTATTTTAATATTTAACTTTCACACATAAGTCCAATACAGCTAATGAAAGACACAGATCGTGTGAATCCAGCCAACATGTCCGATTTTTAAAATGTTTTACAGGGAAGACACAATATGTAAAGATATAAATCTATTAGCTAAACTCATTAGCATAAGACACCATCTTTTATTTGTCCACCAACACCAGTAGCTATCACAAATTCGGCTAAACTAAGATATTGATAGCCACTAACCAAGAAAAAAACTCATCAGATGACAGTCTGATAACATATTTATGGTATAGGATAGGTTTTGTTAGAAAATTTTGCATATTTCAGGTAGATGTCATAGTTTACAATTGCACCCACCGTCACAAATGGACTAGAATAAATAAATAGAGCAACGTGTTTACCTAATTACTAATCATCAAACATTTTGTAAAAATACACAGCATACACTAATCGAAAGACACAGATCCTGTGAATACAGACAATATTTCAGATTTTCTAAGTGTCTTACAGCGAAAACACAATAAATCGTTATATTAGCATACCACATATGCAAACGTTACCAGAGCATTGATTCTAGCCAAAGAGAGCGATAACGTAAACATCGCCAAAATATATTAATTTTTTCACTAACCTTCTCAGAATTCTTCAGATGACACTCCTGTAACATCACATTACAACATACATATACAGTTTGTTCGAAAATGTGCATATTTAGCCACCAAAATCATGGTTAGACAATGACAAAAGTTGCCCAGCTGGTCAGACAATGCCGTGCGCCATATTAGACAGTGATCTAGTCGTATACATAAATACTCATAAACGTGACTAAAAAATATAGGGTGGACAGCGATTGATAGACAATTTAATTCTTAATACAATCGCTGATTTACATTTTTTAAATTATCCTTACTTTTCAATACAGTTTGCGCCAAGCGAAGCTATGTCTAGCAAGATGGCGTCATAAGCGATTAACATTTCTCGACAGAAACACGATTTATCATAATGAATTGTTCCTACTTTGAGCTGTTCTTCCATCAGAATCTTGGGCAAAGAATCCTTTCTTGGGTCTAATCGTCTTTTGGTCGAAAGCTGTCCTCTTGCCATGTAGAAATGCCCATTGCGTTCGGCATGAACTGGAACCGTGCCCAGAGATTCACAGTGTCTCAGAAATAAATGTCCCAAAATCGCACTAAACGGATATAAATTGCTATAAAACGGTTTAAATTAACTACCTTATGATGTTTTTAACTCCTATAACGAGTAGAAACATGACCGGAGAAATATAACTGGCTACACTAATGCTTGGAAAAAGAGTAGGTCGGTGTCCTCCGCGCGCCTGACGCACCTGGAAAAGAGTTCCTACCTACACGTGTTTTTGTTTTATAGGGGCTGTGATTGCGCAATCGATACCATTCAAATCGTCATCACGTAAAGGCATCCAGGGGAAGACGTAAGCAGTGTCTGTATACTCATAGCAATAACAGTGGCCTTTTAACTGACTCCAGATCAGGGGCCAAAATGTGTGAAATCTGACTCCATGTCAGGGAAATTGCTGTAGAATGAGTTCTGTTCCACTCAGAGACATAATTTCAACGGCTATAGAAACTAGAGACTGTTTTCTATCCAATAATAATAATAATATGCATATTGTACGATCAAGAATTTAGTAGGAAGCTGTTTCAAAAATTACACGATTTCCATAAATAGTGACAACAGCACCCCCTAGCCTCAACAGGTTATCTTGTCAATATCTAACAGCCAAACTAGCTAAATGAAATAATTGGGCTGGCTAGTAAGATTTAGATAACAAGCAGCTCTTCCAAGTCAACTTGGATTTCTGTTTTTTTAGCTAGCTAGCTATCTGAAGCTGAAGTCATTTGAGTGTTATTTTCCTGACATTGTCATAGATTTTAATACAACTTCTCTTCTTTAGGTATAGGTTTTCACGTATTCAGACGTTCCTGAGTTCTGGACATACCATATTTTCCGGAATACATTGACAAGGTATGTCAATATATTCAAATGTCTGTGTGTTTTCATTGTAACTCACATAAGGGCTTGTATGCGGAAAACTCTGAAGGAATCCTATGGAATCCAGAAATTTAAACAGGATACAGGTACCCCTCGTACAGGATACACAGGATATTTTTATTACAGTAACCCAACATTAGTGTGAATAATAGGTATTAGATATATACTGTATTTATAAATCAATCAAATGGATTGAACACGTTAGGCAACAAAAAGTTACCATGGAATTCCGGAAAATAAAACATAATTTAGGGGAAAAATAACAATAATTTCATAGGGCCCTATTAGTGTTTGACTCAATGCGTTGTCGCCCAGGCAGGTATTGACAATGTGTGTCTTCCTTATTTTAGAATGAGATAGCCTATGGGGGCAGCAGGTAGCCTAGTTAGAGCGTTGGGCCAGTAACCAAAAGGTTGCTGCAACGAATCCCCGAGCTGACAAGGTAAAAATATGTCATTCTGCCAACAAGCAACATAGGCTGTCATTGTAAATAAGAATTTGTTCTTAACTGACTTGCCTGGTTAAATAAATGTTACACAAGTAATAATATGTTAAAGCTTATATATACACAAAACTTTAATTGATTTTAATCTTAATTCCGTAGTGATCAGGCGGCACATGCAATGTCAGATCTACAGTTTTGCTGCATTCAAGTACACATACGTGACAACCACAACATTGTGAGTGCCAAAATGGCAAAGACCTTCTCATATCAAAGACAAGATGTCGTTCAGACCCTTCCTGTGAAGGACTTCAAAGAAAGATGGCCAGCCCTGTTTGAGCCCACTGTGAATGAAAATAGTCAATGTAGGTAAAAAAAAATTATATTCATTTAAATATTTTGTGTTGTCTTGACCTAATATTCTAATCTACAATTATATATGCATTAAAGATTAGTCTGAACATTCTCACTCTGCACATGCTTTGGGAGGGGTTTCCCAATAGCATTCTGTCTCTCTCTCCTCTCTCTCTCAGATTAAGGTTCAGAAGATTTACAACTGTTGCTCTTGAGTCCACCTTTATCCAGAAGCTGGAGGAATTTACACCAAAATTATTGGACTTGTTTAAGTTAAAAGGAGGTGCTGTAAAGGTGGGAATGTAGAACATCTTTGAAGTTCTGTACAGGGTATGCACAGTAACACCTTCACAATAGTATATAGGTTATACTGTATGTATTTATTTGCCTGTATTAAATGCAATTATTTGTATAACATCATATCACAGTGCAACACCATCCAGGATAGAAGAGACAGTGTGATCCGTGGCCTGATCATATACCTTGGCGAGAGGGTTGAAGACCTTATTACAGGATACAAGGTAAAGGTTTTTATTTTTGTATCCTTACTTATCTCTAAATGAGGTATCTTCATTTTTTTCCCTGTCCTCCTCAAGTTGCACAGTTAATGTAATAGCCTAGTCTGTTATTTCTTAATTTTTTCACTCAGGATGCTAATGACACCATGATCCGAGAGGACCTCGTTCAGCATGTGATGAAGGTGTTCACTGTGAAGGATCTGTACCAGAATATAGAGCATGGGATCTGCACCAGAATATAGAGAATGGGATCTGCATTGAAGGATCAGAGGTCCTGGCAGGTATTTGCAGTGTTACAGTTATGTACCTTGCTTTTGGGCCTCATTTATGGCTTAAATCTAAGGTACCCAAAATAACTGAAATATACTTTTGAGGTGTTCCAAAAAGTATTCTTGGAACTTGATGATCTCAGGACTTCCCCACGGGTCCAAGCTCTAAAGATGAAGTTACTTGTTTTCAGAGATATTTAAAGATATCTATGAGAACTCTCAAAGGGCCACTCACAAACGGTGGTCTGAACGCTACTCAGTAAGCTGATAAGCTAGTTGCTAGGTGGTATAGGAGCTACAGTTTACATGATGTTCTTTTTCAAGTGAAGTCATAAGAGACATTGTTAATTCCTGGTTAAAAAACAGCTTTGTTTTAAAACTTACTTCATATGCACTAGTGGATTTCTGAGATTATTTGTAGTCAGGTGCAAGCTATCTGGATGTGACTTTACTTAAGGAGTCAAGGTGGAGTAGTACCCAGAATGCTAATATCTGTCAAAATAAAATGTCCATATGGGCTTCACTAGTGCAAATGGAGTCAGGTTTAACCTTTCTAGCGCAGGCGTTCCGCTAGCGGAACCCCTCGACAACATTCTGCTGAAAAGGCAGCGCGGGAAATTCAAAACTATTTTTTTGAAATATGTAACTTTCACACATTAACAATTCCAATACAGCAAATGAGAGATAAACATCTTGTTAATCTACCCATCGTATCCGATTTCAAAAAGGCTTTACAGCGAAAGCACAACATATGATTATGTTAGTTCAGAGCCAAGTAAAAAAAACAGCCATTTTCCAGCCAAAGATAGGAGTCACAAAAAGCAGAAATATAGATAAAATTAATCACTAACCTTTGATGATCTTCATCAGATGACACTCATAGGACATGTTACACAATACCAATAGATGTATGTTTTGTTCGATAATGTGCATATTTATAACCAAAAATCTCAGTTTACATTGGTGCGTTACGTGCAGTAATGTTTTGATTCCAAAACATCCGGTGATCTTGCAGATAGCAACAGAAATCCCAGAAATACTCATAATAAACATCGATAAAAGATACAAGTGTTATTCACAGAATTAAAGATAGACTTCTCCTTAATGCAACCGCTGTGTCAGATTTCAAAACAACTTTACGGAAAAAGCATAATCTGAGTACGGCGCTCAGAGCCCAATCCGCCATGTTGGAGTCAACAGAAGTTAGAAATAACATGATAAATATTCACTTACCTTTGATGATCTTCATCAGAATGCACTCCCAGGAATTCCAGTTTGACAATAAATGACTGATTTGTTCCATAAAGTTCCATAAAGTCCATAATTTATGTCCAAATAGCCACTAGTTGTTAGCGTGTTCAGCCCAGTAATCCATCTTCATGAGCACTAGATCCAGACAAAAACTCGAAAAGTTCCGTTACAGGTTGTAAAAACATATCAAACGACGTATGGAATCAATCTTTAGGATGTTTTTAACCTGTCTAGGATCAGCGTGGCGCTAGCGGCACACCCCCCCCCCCCCCACTGAAAAACCAGTGCCGCGAAATTCAAAAAAAATATTTTTTTAAAATATTTAACTTTCACACATTAAAGTCCAATACAGCTAATGAAAGACACAGATCTTGTGAATCCAGTCAACATTTCCGATTTTTAAAATGTTTTACAGGGAAGACACAATATGTAAAGATGTACATCTATTACCTAAAAACACATTAGCATAATCCACCATCTTTTATTTGTCCACCAACACCAGTAGCCATCACCAATTCGGCTAAACTAAGATATTTATAGCCCCTAACCAACAAAAAAACTCATTAGATGACAGTCTGATAACATATTTATGGTATGGGATAGGTTTTGTTAGAAAAAAGTGCATATTTCAGGTAGATGGCATAGTTTACAATTGCACCCACCATCACAAATGGACTAGAATAATTACAATGAGCAACGTGTTTACCTAACTACTAATCATCAAACATTTCGTAAAAATACACAGCATACACGAATCGAAAGACACAGATCCTGTGAATACAGACAATATTTCAGATTTTCTAAGTGTCTTACAGCGAAAACACAATAAATCGTTATATTAGCTTAGCACATAGCAATTAGCAGCCCAGCATTGATTCTAGCCAAAGTGAGCGATAAAAGTCAACATCGCCAAAAGATATTAATTTTTTCACTAACCTTCTCAGAATTCTTCCGATGACACTCCTGTAACATCACATTACAACATGCATATACAGTTTGATCGAAAATGTTTATATTTAGCCACCAAAATCATGGTTAGACAATGTGAAATGTAGCTCAGCTGGTCAGAAAATGTCCTTGCGCCACTTAGACAGTGATCTACTCTTATACATAAATACTCATAAACGTGACAAAAAAATATAGGGTGGACAGGGATTGATAGACAATTTAATTCTTAATACAATTGCGTTATTACATTTTTTAATTTATCCTTACTTTTCAATACAGTTTGCGCCAAGCGAAGCTACGTCAAAAAACATGGCGTCCTAAGCCACTAAAATGTTTCGACAGAAACACGATTTATCATAATAAAAATGTCCTACCTTGAGCTGTTCTTCCATCAGTATCTTGGGCAAAGGATCCTTTCTTGGGAGAAATCGTCTTTTGGTGGAAAGCTGTCCTCTTGCCATGTGGAAATGTCAACTGCGTTCGGGATGAACTGAAAAGCGTGCCCAACTTTTCACATCGTTGCAAAAATAAATGTCCCAAAATCGCACTAAACGGATATAAATTGCTATAAAACGCTTTAAATTAACTACTTTATGATGTTTGTAACTCCTATAACGAGTGAAAAGATGACCGGAGAAATATAACAGGCTAAACTAACGCTTGGAACAGGAGAGGATCGGTGTCTTCCACGCGCGTTACGCAGCAAGAAAAGACTTGCTAGCTAAAGGTTTTTTTCATTTGTAGGGCCTGTGAACGCGCAATCGACCCCGTTGGAATCGTCATCACGTAAAGGCATCCAGGGGAAGACGTAAGAAGTGTCCGTATAGTCATAGCAACGACAGTGCCCTTTTAACTGACTTCAGAAAAGTGGCCAACATTTCTCAAATCTGACTCCATGTCAGGGAAATTGCTGTAGAATGGGCTCTGTTCCACTTAGAGACAAAATTTCAACTCCTATAGAAACTATAGACTGTTTTCTATCCAATAATAATAATAATATGCATATTGTACGATCAAGGATTTTGTGGGAAGCCGTTTAAAAAATTAGCCAAATTAGCATAAATAGTCTAAACAGCGCCCCCATCCCCAACAGGTTAACATAAATCATCAATAATTTTCCAACCGAAGAATTTCATTGTCTGTAGCAAAGGACTGGAACGAGAAGTAACTCTGTCGGGAGCGCGCATCACGAGCCCGAGACACTCTGCCAGACCACTGACTCAAACAGGTCTCATGAGCCCCTCCTTTATAGCAGAAGCCTATAAACAAACAAGTTTCTAAAGACGGTTGACATCTAGTGGAAGCCTTAGGAAGTGCAACTTAACCCCAAAGACACTGTGTATTCGAGAAGGCCAAGCTTTGAAAAACTACAAACCTCAGATTTCCCACTTCCTGGTTGGATTTTTCTCAGGTTTTCACCTGCAATATAAGTTATGTTATACTCACAGACATCATTCAAACAGTTTTAGAAACTTCAGAGTGTTTTTTATCCAAATCTACTAATACTATGCATATCTTAGCTTCTGGGCCTGAGTAGTAGGCAGTTTACTCTGGGCACCTTATTCATCCAAGATACTCAATACTGCCCCCAGCCATAAGAAGTTAAAAGGCCGATGCAAATAGTTAACCACATTTTTTTAAAGTAAAAGGGGCACAATATTTTTTACAGTGCAATGATAACTCTCATCACGAGTTCCCATGAGAGAGCGAGAAAGAGACATACATTTTTACACATGCCTCCAAGCATCCCAGTCCTCCTGAACTCATAGCTATTTGAACTTGGTTATCTGGTGCAACTAATGCAATTAGCACTGCATGGGTTACCCGATCTGAAAGTGTATACTTAAAAAAAAGTAATATCATTTGGGATGGACATTAAATAATTCAGCTGATTCCGTGTGATATCTCTTTCTGTGGAGACCTTGCTGTGTGGGTAACTCAAGGCAACATCTCCTGATAATAAACACTTCATTATAGGTGAGGGTTTACACACCTTTTCTGTTATAGAGAATGAAAAAAAGAGTAGCGATGAGGCTGTAGAGGCACAACTTTTCTGAATGCTACACACAGTTATTTAAATACCTACTTAACTCATCCAAATGAAATGGCTACAAACCAGGTTTTAAGATTTTTTTGCAAATGTATCAAATAAAAAAAACGTAAATATCACATTTGCATAATTATTCAGACCCTTTACTCAATACTTTGTTCAAGCACCTTTGGCAGCGATTACAGCCTCAAGTCTTCTTGGGTATGATGCTACAAGCTTGGCACACCTGTATTTGGGAAGTTTCTCCCATTCTTCTCTGCAGATCCTCTCAAGCTGTCAGGTTGGATGGGGAGCGTTGCTGCACAGCTATTTTCAGGTCTCTCCAGGGATGTTTGATCGAGTTCAAGTCCGGGCTCTGGCTGGGCCACTCAAGGACATTCAGAGACTTGTCCCGAAGCCACTACTGTGTTATTTTGGCTGTGTGCTTAGGGGCATTGTCCTGTTGGAAGGTGAACCTTCGCCTCAGTCTGAGGTCCTGAGCACTCTGGAGCAGGTTTTCATCAAAGATCTCTCTGTACTTTTTCCATTCCTCTTTCCCACGATCCTGACTAGTCTCTCAGTCCCTGCCACTGAAAAACATCCCCACAGCATGATGCTCCCACCACCATCATGCTTCACTGTAGGGATTGGTGCCAAGTTTCCTCCCGAACGTGACGCTTGGCATTCAGGCCAAAGAGTTCAATCTTGGTTTCACCAGACCAGAGAATCTTGTTTCTCCTGGTCTGAGAGTCTTTTAGGTGACTTTCATGTGCCTTTTACTGAGTTGTGGCTTCCGTCTGGCCACTCAACCATAAATACCTGATTGGTGGAGTGCTGCAGAAATGCTTTTCCTTCTGGAAGGTTCTCCCATCTCCACAGAGGAACTTTGGAGCTCTGTCGGAGTTACCATCGGGTTCTTGGTCACCTCCCTGACCCTTCTCCCCCGATTGCTCAGTTTGGCCGGGTGGACAGCTCTAGGAAGAGTCTTGGTGGTTCCAAACTTCTTCCATTTATGAATGATGGAGGCCACTGTGTTCTTGGGGACCTTCAATGCTGCACAAATGTTTTGCTACCCTTCCCCAGATCTGTGCCTCGACACAATCCTGTCTCAGAGCTCTACGGACAATTCTTTCGACTTCATGGCTTGGTTTTTGCTCTGACATGCACTATCAAATGTGGGACCTTATATAGACAGGTGTGTGCCTTTCAAAATCATGTTGAATCATTTGAATTTACCCCAGGTGGGCTCCAATCAAGTTGTAGAAACATCTCAAGGATGATCAATGGAAACAGGATGCACCTGAGCTCAATTTTGAGTCTTACAGGAAAAGGTCTGAATACTTATGTAACTAAGGTATTTCTGTTTTTTAGTTGTTTTACATTTGCAAAAAAAAAAAAAAAAACTGTTTTCGCTTTGTAATACTGGGGACATTTTTTAAATATTTTTTATCCATTTTAGAGTAAGGCTGTAATGTAACAAAATGTCAAGGGTTCTGATTACTTTCTGAATGCACTATAATCGAGCCCAGACACCTAGACCTGGGAAGACCAGGAATGAGGGCAGTAATGTAATGTACTGTAATGACATTATCCTCCCTCTCCCACTGTAATGTGCTGTCAATTTCACTGCCTGCCCACCACAGGTATAAGCAATTATAGAGGAATGATGGCTGTTGATTTGTTGAATGAGGATTGACATGATGATGCAGGTTGGGTTGGACTTTAATAGGCTGAGAATGACAGGGTGAGCTTCCCTGTGACAACAATGTTTTATTGAAGTATAGAGATTTCCATAATCTATCCCCCCAGCTTAACTAAAATACATTTTTCCAAAAACATTTGCATCTTGTTATTTTAGTCAGCCATCAAAACCTTCCAAAAATGACCCAATGAGTGGCACATATTTATTGTGTCCCTTTTAGTCTTAGGTAATGGCAAACTCAATGTACCATCTATGCTTTGTACAAACTCAGCAAAGTGTTTGTGTTTGGAGAATCTCTGTAAATTGAGTGTTCAACATCAGTTTAGGAGTCAGGCAGTATACCTACAGTAGCTAACCACCTGTATAATTCATGGGGGTGGGCTGGATGAATAGCTTGTTTTTACAGCAGACTGCCTCGAGCCAAGGCTATTCACACCATTAAACAACACACAGTCTCACACACTGAAAATCAAAGAAACGCAAACACACACACACACACACACACACACACACACACACATTACAAATCAAAGCACACCGGGAGGGAAGGAGAACAGAGCAGGAAATCTCACTCCATTTTTAGCATCCCCAACAATAGGGCTGCTTGAGCTGAAATGCTGTAGCCTTGGACAAAGTGGTTCTTTTTTTGGAGTCAAACACTTATTAAGTATGATGGGACAAAAACATTCAGGGTGTCATAGCTGTCGCTTTCCTCATCCTCGGATGAGGTGAGGAGAGAAGGATCTTCGGACCAAAATGCGGAGTTAGGGAAATATGCCATCTTTATTTATTAACACGATGGTCACGAAACAAAACACTTTAACAAACTACAAAATAACAAAACGACGTACACGCAACCTGAACATAAACTTACATGGAACAAACGTAAACTCACGAACAGGAACGGACATCGAAACGAACGAACAGTCAAACAGCTCCAAAAGTGAATACATCTAACATAACGAAGACATCACAGGAGACAATCACCCACAAACACACAGTGATAATGCCCTACCTAAATATGACTCTTGATTAGAGGAAAATGCAAACCACCTGCCTCTAATCAAGAGCCATACCAGGCAAACCGAAACCAACATAGAAACAGGTAACATAGACTGCCCACCCAAAACACATGCCCTGACCAAAAACACATAAAAACTAACATAAATAGGTCAGGACTGTTACAGTACCCCCCCCCCAAGGTGCGAACGCCGGGCGCACCAGCACAAAGTCCAGGGGAGGGTCCGGGTGGGCAGTTGACCACGGTGGTGGCTCCGGTTCAGGACGCTGTCCCCGCACCACCATAGTCACTCCCCTCTTCTTTCTACCCCTTCCACTGACCACCCAAACATTAGCTTCCCCTAAATAAACAGCTAGCACCGGGACAAAGGGCAGCACCGGGACAAGGGGTAGCACCGGGACAAAGGGCAGCACCAGAACAAGGGGCAGCACCAGGATAAGGACCATCACTGGAATAAGGGGCAGCACCGGGACAAGGGGCAGCACCGGGACAAGGGGCAGCACCGGGACAAGGGGCAGCACCGGGACAAGGGGCAGCACCGGGACAAGGGGCAACACCGGGACAAGGGGCAACACCGGGACAAGGGGCAACACCGGGACAAGGGGCAACACCGGGACAAGGGGCAGATCCCGCCTGAAGGACTCTGGCAGGTCCATGCTGGCTGACGGCTCTCGACGCTCATGGCAGACTGACGGCTCTCGACGCTCATGGCAGGCTGACGGCTCTCGACGCTCATGGCAGGCTGACGGCTCTCGACGCTCATGGCAGGCTGACGGCTCTCGACGCTCATGGCAGGCTGACGGCTCTCGACGCTCATGGCAGGCTGACGGCTCTCGACGCTCATGGCGCTCTGACGGCTCTGGCTGCTCATGGCTCTCTGACGGCTCTGGCTGCTCATGGCTCACTGACGGCTCTGGCTGCTCATGGCTCTCTGACGGCTCTGGCTGCTCATGGCTCTCTGACGGCTCTGGCTGCTCATGGCTCGCTGGCGGCTCTGGCAGATCCTGTCTGGTTGGCGGCTCTGGCAGATCCTGTCTGGTTGGCGGCTCTGGCAGATCCTGTCTGGTTGGCGGCTCTGGCAGATCCTGTCTGGTTGGCGGCTCTGGCAGATCCTGTCTGGTTGGCGGCTCTGGCAGATCCTGTCTGGTTGGCGGCTCTGGCAGATCCTGTCTGTCTGACGGCTCTAGCGGCTCCTGTCTGGCTGATGGCTCTAGCGGCTCCTGTCTGGCTGACGGCTCTGTAGGCACATGGCAGACGGGCGGCTTTGCAGGCTCATGGCAGACGGGCGGCTTTGCAGGCTCCTGGCAGACGGATGGCTCAGATGGCGCTGGGGAGACGGATGGCTCAGATGGCGCTGGGGAGACGGATGGCTCAGATGGCGCTGGGGCGACGGATGGCTCAGATGGCGCTGGAGAGACGGATGGCTCAGATGGCGCTGGGGAGACGGATGGCTCAGATGGCGCTGGGGAGACGGATGGCTCAGATGGCGCTGGGGAGACGGATGGCTCTGGCCGGATATGGCGCACTGTAGACCTGGTGCGTGGTGCCGGAACTGGAGGCACCGTGCTAATGATAAGCACCTTCCTACTAGTGCGGGGAGCAGAGACAGGGCACACTGAACTCTCAAAGCGTACTCTATACCTGGTGCGTGGTACCGGCACTGGTGGCACCTGGCTGAGGGCACGCACCTCAGGACTAGTACGGGGAGAAGTGACAGTGTGTACAGGACTTGGGAGACGCACAGGTGGCTTAGTGCGTGGGGCCGGAACTGGAGGCACCGAACTGGATACACGCACTATAAGGAGAGTGCGTGGAGGAGGAACAGGGCTCTGGAAATGCACTGGTAGCCTAGTGCGTAATATAGGCACTGTAGGTACTAGGCTGGGGCGGGGAGGTGGCGCCGGAAATACCGGACCGTGCAGGCGTACTGGCTCTCTTGAGCATTGAGCCTGCCCAACCTTACCTGGTTGAATGCTCCCGGTCGCCCTGCCAGTGCGGCGAGGTGGAATAGCCCGCACTGGGCTATGCAGGCGAACCGGGGAAACCATGCGTAAGGCAGGTGCCATGTATGCCGGCCCGAGGAGACGCACTGGAGACCAGACGCGTTGAGCCGGCCTCATGACACCTGGCTCAATGCCCAATCTAGCCCTACCAGTGCGGGGAGGTGGAATAACCCGCACTGGGCTATGCACACGTACAGGAGACACCGTGCGCTCTACTGCGTAACACGGTGTCTGCCCGTACTCCCGCTCTCCACGGTTAGCCTGGGAAGTGGGCGCAGGTCTCCTACCTGCCCTTGGCCCACAACCCCTTAGCCCCCCCCCAAGAAATTTTTGGGAGTTACTCACGGGCTTTTCGGGCTTCCGTGCAAGACGTGTCCCCTCATAATTCCGGTTACGAGCTTGAATCTCCGGCTTCCATCCACGTCTCCTAGCTGCCTCCTCATACCAGCGCTCCTGGGCTGTGGCTGCCTCACTCTTCTCACGAGAGCAGCGATTTCCTCCAGTTTGCGCCCAGGGTCCTCTACCAGACAGGATCTCCTCCCAAGTCCAAAAGTCCTTGTTGCTCCGTCGAGCATTTTTCCCATACCGCTTGGTCTCTGTATTTTGGTGGGTGATTCTGTCATAGCTGTCGCTTTCCTCATCCTCGGATGAGGTGAGGAGAGAAGGATCTTCGGACCAAAATGCGGAGTTAGGGAAATATGCCATCTTTATTTATTAACACGATGGTCACGAAACAAAACACTTTAACAAACTACAAAATAACAAAACGACGTACACGCAACCTGAACATAAACTTACATGGAACAAACGTAAACTCACGAACAGGAACGGACATCGAAACGAACGAACAGTCAAACAGCTCCAAAAGTGAATACATCTAACATAACGAAGACATCACAGGAGACAATCACCCACAAACACACAGTGATAATGCCCTACCTAAATATGACTCTTGATTAGAGGAAAATGCAAACCACCTGCCTCTAATCAAGAGCCATACCAGGCAAACCGAAACCAACATAGAAACAGGTAACATAGACTGCCCACCCAAAACACATGCCCTGACCAAAAACACATAAAAACTAACATAAATAGGTCAGGACTGTTACACAGGGTAACACTCTTGCTCCTCCAAACCTTCCCCTTATATCTACATCATATTTGATTATTCAACCTGAAATAGCTAAAAAAAACAGTTTTTAATTGTAAACGAGCTGCGTAATGCTCTTATTTGGTGGCACCTTATACTCCCCTCCCATTATTCTATATAAAACAACAGTTATATGTGGAGGTCACAGGATGTTGGTGGCATCTTAATTGGGGAGGACGGACTCGTGGTAATGGCTGGAGCGGAATTGTTGGAATTGTATCAAATACATCAACCATGGTTTCCATGTGTTTGATGCCATTCCATTCGCCAACCTCCCCTCAGCAGCCTCCACTGGTGGAGTTATTGAAGTTGATGAAAGGTCATTAAGCTCTATGTATAACGAGAACTTATTTTCCAAGGTGTTGTCTTCATTTTCATTCTCCACATGGCCAAGCTGGTCAATGTGGAGGGTCCAGCTGGTCTCAGTGGTTAATCGGTGTAATGTGGGAGAATGACCTGTAAATTATCTATGTGGGCTGAATGTGTTAATGGTGGACCCTTACTTAATGGGAAAGTCTTGTTAATCATGCAGAACCAATGAAAACGACTCATGGTTAGCCAGAAGATTAATGGCACAGACTTTTACATCATGCTGTCTCACCGTATATGTGAGTGGACCTGGCTCATATAGGTACACACACTCACACACACACACTCACTCACTCACTCACTCACTCACTCACTCACTCACTCACTCACTCACTCACTCACTCACTCACTCACTCACTCAAACACACATTCTACTTGATACACTGAAGAAACAGGCAGCTGATTTAGTTTCCATCAGCTATGATACCCTTTAAAGACACAAAATGCTGCTTTAGTAGCACTTTGAAAGCCATTCCCAGAGGAGGTTCCGTAGAAGTATATCAAAAGTTGTTGTGTAAGCTTTATTCATAGTAGTGTTGCATGGCTATATGCCGCATTAGTATGACTATACACAGAGTGTACAAAACATTATGAACATAACATAGACTGCTCTTTCCATGACATAAGTAAATGACCAGGTAAATACAGGTGACAGCTATGATCCCTAATAGATGTCACTTGTTAAATCCACTTCAATCAGCTTAGATGAGTGTACAAAACATTAGGGATATCTTCCTAATATTGAGGTGCCTTTGAACGGGATATGGAAGTACAGTAGGCGCACCGGTTTGTGTCAAGAACTGCAACGCTGCTGGGTTTTTCATACTCAACAGTTTCTCCTGTGTATCAAGAATGATCCACCACCCAAAGGACATCCAGCCAACTTGACATAACTGTGGGAAGCACTGGAGGTAACATGGGCCAGCATCCCTGTGGAATGCTTTTGCCACCTTGTGGAGTCCATGCCCCAATGAATTGGGGCTGTTCTGAGGGATAAAGGGGGTGTATCTCAATATTAGGAAGGTGTCCCTAATGTTTTGTACACTGAGTGCAGGTTAGTGCAAAGAATGGGCTTCAATCCTAATTCTATGTTGTGGATCAGAACCATATGTACTGTCGGCTCTGACATGAACTACTGTGGACCAAATAGAGCACTGTCTAATTCTATTCATTCTATTCTCTGTTATGGACAGGGTTGGGTAATTGAAGACACTCCTGATCGGTAAAGATTTACATAATGGCATTAGTGCAAAAAGTTTGAATTGAGAGCCTCCATGATTTGAGAGCCTCCATCGACTTCACACTGTGTATCAATCACTGCTGATAATTGTAATGATCTGCAAGCATATGTATGCAGGATTGGGTTATTTCTTTCTGCTCTGCATCAGTATCTCCTGAGCATCTATCCTCTCCTTGTCTCTCTCTCTATCTCCTCCTGACCAGCTCTATCTTTCAGATGGCATATCTCCTCTTCTCCCCTCAGGTACCTCTTGGTGTCTGTTTATTTATCTCAGTATCAGGTATATCACCATGCTATCAGTCTCTCCTCTCTTCTCTCTCAGGTATATCACCATTCTGTCTGTAACTCCTCTCCCCTCTCTCAGGTATATCACCATACTGTCTGTCTGTCTGTCTGTCTATCCTCTCTTCCCTCAGGTATATCACCATCCTATCTGTCTATCGTCTCTTCTCTCTCAGGTATATCTCCAACATGTCTGTATGTTTGTCTCTCCTCTCTTCTCTCAGGTATATCACCATCCTGTCTGTCTGTCTGTTTGTCTGACCTCTAGACTCTCTCAGGTATATCCATCCTGTCTTTCTGTCTCTCTTCACTCCCAAGTATATCTCCATCCTGTCTGTCTCTTCTCTCTCAGGTATACTGTATCTCCATCCTGTCTGTCTCCCCTCTCTCTCAGGTATATCTCCATCCTGTCTGTTTCCCCTCTCTTTCAGGTATATCTCCATCCTGGCCGTCTCTCCTCTCTCTCAGGTATATCTCCATCCTGTCTGTCTCTCCTCTCTCAGGTATATCTCCATCCTGTCTGTCTCTCCTCTCTCTCAGGTATATCTTCATCCTGACTCTCTCCTCTCTCTCAGGTATCTCTCCATCCTGTCTGTCTCTCCTCTCTCTCAGGTATATCTTCATGCTGTCTGTCTCTCCTCTCTCAGGTATATCTCCATCCTGTCTGTCTCTCATCCCTCTCAGGTATATCTCCATCCTGACTGTCTGTCTGTCTCTGCTCTCCTCTGTCCCAGGTGTCAGATGATTCGTCAGACTCTCCAGAGCCGGGGCCAATGTCCTGTATGGAGCCCTTCCTGGTCCGGAGGCTGTCATGTCGCACTGTCCAGCTGCCTCCTCTGGCATTCAGGCAGGCTGAGCAGTACTACTACAACCACAAACCTGAACCAGACACTGTCACAGTCCCACTGCGACCGACCACACTGCTCCTACGCACCCCTCCACTTATCGCCATCACCTCAGCCGACACCAGCAGGTGAGGTGTGTGTATGTGTGTGTGTTGACTTTCTAATTTTATACAAATTAAATTACCATAAGGGATGTTTAGACTGTCAGGCAGTCTGGAAAGAGTGCTTTCTTTTTGGATGGGCTACAATTATACAAATGTAGCCCTTCATTTTCTGTGTTTATTTGGCACTTATTGAAGTGAACCCTGACTCACTTGTCTACTGAAGTCTGACTCATCCGTGTATTTCTAATAGAGCTATCTTCGCTAGCACTGTAATTGACTGATTTCATCATACAGATCTGGGAAATATCTTGTCTCCATTTCTTCTGAAAAGTAATGATTAACTAAACAAAACAACTCTACAGTAACAAACAAGACATGGTATCCATCTTGCAAATCAACATAATTTCACAGAATTGTGTTTTTACGCTATTTTTGGCCCTTTGGTAGAGCAGAGGTTTCAACATGTAGTAGAGTGTAGTCATTCAACCAAAACCCCTTGAGGCACCAGTCCAAAATATGACAAACTTTCAGTATGTCATATACAGCCTCCCTAGATCCTATAAAAAAAACACTTGGGGAACACTGTCATAATACCTGCTAACATGCTGACCAGACCGGAAACGTCGCATGCGCGAGAGTCGCGAGAGTAAATTTAGAAATCCATGTTATTCAATTATTGCACCCACACTGCTCGCGCGCCAACGAGCGTCTGCGATGCCAAGGGTTAAATAGAACTCCTTTCTATTTCTGACGCAGATCGCGCTGAAAGTCCTGCCTCTCCCATATCCTCATTGGATTATAGAAGCAGGTACCCACGTACCATCTCCTCATTGGTAATACCCACGTGTGTGATTGAAAGACGAACTGTTTTGCCGGTCGTCGTGGTAATACTATGAAAGTTTAGATGCCGATCACCATATAAGTTCAAAGATGAAAAAGCCTGGAAAGAGGAGAGATGACTAGAAACAACTCGGTTGGCCGTTTTATGTGTGGATTAATTGTCGGAGTAGAGGACCTTGTGCATTTCAGGTAAAATAACAACTCAATGTTTATATCCCAGGACAAATTAGCTAGCAACAGCAAGCTAGCTAAATAGGACAAATTAGCTAGCAAGTGCAAGCTAACTACCTAATTTGCCATACGTGTTTAATGCTTTTCGACCTGTCCCCAAATTAATGTCATTGGTTCAGAGTTTGTTTTGATATTTTAACCTACGTGTCGTGATCGCGTTTGGTGTGGGGTGACAAAATAAATGTATGCACGATAGCACACGATGGCGCACTCGCACAGTCGGTTTGGGTTCCGTGTGATCTGTCAGAGTTCTAGGATTGTATGGGATTCAAAGCACACAGCCATCACCACCATACTGTCAAACAGTCTAAACAAAGTTACAGCAGGGTATTTAAGAAAGGTTTGGGGAAGCTAAGCCCTCTGCAGTGTGCAGTGCACAACGTACAGTACCATCTGCTATGAGGTCAGTTGAGAGTTACCAGAGCTTCACAAGGTGAGAGATTTGCATTCACAAGTAGCTCATGTCTGAGAAAAATTCTCAGGGACCACAAATAGTAAGGGGATAAACAGTAGCTCATTGTAGCCTTATATCCCATAGGTGACGAGGAGGAGTAAATAAGTGTAAGTAAGGGGAAAAAACAAACCTAAAGCACAGCCAAAAAGAATATCAACAAAGAAGACCCCCCCAGCTCCTGCAGATGAAAGTAATCCCCAGTGCATCTGAGAACACATCAAGTTTGGCAGTTGCTCTGTGGCCAGGTAATGTCTTTGTAATATGAGACAGAGAGAAGATGTAGGACCATGTAATTAGAATTCATAGAATGGACAGTGTCCCTGGGATTTAGAACGCCTCACTCCACTGATCATGAAGATTTGCATTGGAGAGCAGTGTCTTCTTCATCAACAACAAGCTACGTACATACATTACACCGTCCAATTTTAGCACAGATTTTAGCACAGCTGCGATTTTTTTTTTAAAGCTTAGATTATGTTGTGATGTCATCATACATTTTATCAAGAATTGATTAATATATGTAAGTAAGGCACAAGCCCTTTGTAATATAATTATTAATTGCTATGCATTCTATACACTTCACTATGGACAACATGGGAGAAAATGATTGAGAATTCTAACAAAGACCATACTGTACAACGTCTTAGCTCAGTTTAAGGCTTGGTTCATTTATAGTTCATCAGGGTTGAAGAAGAAGAGAACTGGAAGGCAGACAACTTACTGCTTCCAAGTTCAAGTTAAGGGTTCATTTGAACAATGAAAGAGTGAAGTTTACAAACTGGGATAGGTTACAGCTAGCCTACCATACCAGTACTGGAAAAATAAAAAGAAGTGGAGGAAGGAACCGGTCACTTCAGGGGAGATGGATATCGGGACAGATGAAGTCAGATCAAAGACTTTTTTATAGTGCCTTCAGAAAGTATTCACACCCCTTGACTTTTTCCACATTTTGTTGTGATACAGCCTGAATTAAAAATGTATTAAATTGAGATTTTCTGTCACTGATCTACACACAATACCCCATAACGTTAAAGTGGAATTATGTGTCTCGAAATGTTTACAAATGTATTAAAATTAAAAACTAAAAAGTCTTGAGTGAATAAGTATTCAACCCTTTTGTTATGGCAAGCCTAAATAAGTTCAGGAGTACAACTGTGCTTAACAAGTCACATAAATTGCATTGACTCCCTCTGTGTGCAATAAGAGTGTTTAACATGATTTTTTAACGATCCCATCTCTGTACCCAACACATACAGTTGAAGTCGGAAGTTTACATTCACCTTGGCCAAATACATTTAAACTCAGTTTTTCACAATTCCTGAAATTTAATCAGAGTAAAAATTCCCTGTCTTAGGTCAGTTAGGATCACCACTTTATTTTAAGAATGTGAAATGTCAGAATAATAGTAGAGAGAATGATTTATTTCAGCTTTTATTTCTTTCATCACATTCCCACTGGGTCAGAAGTTTCCATACACTCAATGAGTATTTGGTAGCATTCCCTTTAAATTGTTTAACTTGGGTCAAACGTTTTGGGTGGCCTTCCACAAGCTTCCCACAATAAGTTGGTTGAATTTTGGCAGAGCTGGTGTAACTGAGTCAGGTTTGTAGGCCTCCTTGTTCGCACACGCTTTTTCAGTCCTGCCCATGTAACAGTTTAACTTTAGTCCGTCCCCTCGCCCCGACCCGGGCGTGAACCAGGGACCCTCTGCACACATCAACAACAGTCACCCACGAAGCATCG
The DNA here is from genome assembly GCF_029448725.1 of Salvelinus fontinalis. Taxonomy (NCBI): domain Eukaryota; kingdom Metazoa; phylum Chordata; class Actinopteri; order Salmoniformes; family Salmonidae; genus Salvelinus; species Salvelinus fontinalis. The sequence continues at coordinate 19,553,045 of NC_074668.1, read as the reverse complement.
TTACCCATCGCTCCACAAAAGCCACGGCCCTTGCAGAGCAAGGGGAACCACTACTTCAAGGTCTCAGAGCAAGTGACGTCATCAATTGAAAGGCTATTAGCGCGCACCACCGCTAACTAGCTAGCCATTTCACATCCGTTACACTCACCCCCCTTTCGACCTCCTCCTTTTCCGCAGCAACCAGTGATCCGGGTCAACAGCATCAATGTAACAGTTTAACTTTAGTCCGTTCCCTCGCCCCGACCCGGGCGCGAACCAGGGACCCTCTGCACACATCAACAACAGTCACCCACGAAGCATCGTTACCCATCGCTCCACAAAAGCTGCGGCCGTTGCAGGGCAAGGGGAACCACTACTTCAAGGTCTCAGCGCAAGTGACGTCACCGATTGAAAGGCTATTAGCGCGCACTACCGCTAACTAGCTAGCCATTTCACATCCGTTACACCCACAAATGTTCTATGGGATTGAGGTCAGGGCTTTGTGATGGCCACTCCAATACCTTGACTTTGTTGTCCTTTAGCCATTTTGCCACAACTTTGGAAGTATGCTTGTATGCTTGTCCATTTGGAAGACCCATTTGCGACCAAGCTTTAACTTCCTGACTGATGTCTTGAGATCTTGCTTCAATATATCCACAGACTTTTCCTACCTCATGATGCCATCTATTTTGTGAAGTGCACCAGTCCCTCCTGCAGCAAAGCACCCCCACAACATGATGCTGCCACCCCTGTGCTTCACAGTTGGGATGGTGTTCTTCGGCTTGCAAGCCTCCCCCTTTTTCCTCCAAACATAACGATGGTCATTATGGCCAAACAGTTCTATTTTTGTTTCATCAGACCAGAGGACATTTCTCCAAAAAGTACGATCTTTGTCCCCATGTGCAGTTGCAAACCATAGTCTGGCTTTTTTATGGCGGTTTTGGAGCAGTGGCTTCTTCCTTGCTGAGTGGCCTTTCAGGTTATGTCGATATAGGACTCGTTTTTACTTTGCATATAAATACTTTTGTACATATTTCCTCAAGCATCTTCACAAGGTCCTTTGCTACTGTTCTGGAATTGATTTGCACTTTTCGCACCAAAATACGTTATTCTCTAGGAGACAGAACGCGTCTCCTTCCTGAGCGGTATGACAGCTGCGTGGTCCCATGGTGTTTATACTTGCTTACTATTGTTTGTACAGATGAACGTGGTACCTTCAGGCGTTTGGATATTGCTCCCAAGGATGAACCAGACTTGTGGAGGTCTACGATCTGAGGTCTTGGCTGATATATTTTGATTTTCCCATGATGTCAAGCAAAAAGGCACAGAGTTTGAAGGTAGGCCTTGAAATACACCCACAGGTACACCTCCAATTGACTCAAAGGATGTCAATTAGCCTATCAGAAGCTTCAAAAGCCATACCATTATTTTCTGGAATTTTCCACACTGTTTATAGACACAGTCAATTTAGTGTATGTAACCTTCTGACCCACTGGGATTGTGATACAGTGAATTATAAGTGAAATAATCTGTCTGTAAACAATTGTTGGAAAAATTATTTGTGTCATGCACAAAGTAGATGTCCTAACCGACTTGGCAAAACTATAGTTTGTTAACAAGAAATTTGTGAAGTGGTTGAAAAACCAGTTTTAATGACTCCTAAATAACCTAAATGTATGTAAACTTACGACTTCAACTGTAGATACAACAGTAGCTAGGATGGGGAGAATCTGTCCATAATAAAGCGCTGCTTTATGACAATTCAATCCATTTCAATCCCACTTTGTAACACAACAAAAGTGGGAAAAGGGGTGTGAATACTTCCTGAAGGCACTGCATAGGGGAGTGTTCTTTTCTCTTTGGCCCACTGTCATACCCCTCTCCTCACCAACATTGCGTGCAAAGCAACCACTGCTCTGTCAAGAGCCTATTTCTGAGGAGATTGCATTCATGCTCCTGGCATTGAAGAAATTAGAGTCCCGGCCAGTTAGTTTACATTGTAATGGGCTCGAACCAAGCAGTGGGAGAGGAGGAAGAACACACTGCGATTTGACCAAAAGTCCTCTCTTGGGTTTAAAGGAAATAAAGAACAAAGAAATGGAAAATTGAAAATGTGCCTAAAGCAATTTCATGGTGGCTGAATGCCTGTAGTGGTAGAAGGAGCTGGATGGTCATGCTTTCTCCTCTCTGGAGACTGGAGTCCAAATCACAATCTAGGTCCCATCCACCCCGTCACTCCGTGTGGAGGAATGACACTGGACACATCTCAAATGTGAAACAGAATGAAACAAATATAATTTGTCTGCCCTAAAAAATACAACCATATTTAAAAAGATTAAGTAGATGGCATTAACCATCTGTATTAGTGTTTACTTGTTTTGGTGGGAAATTACATTATCCTCATCTAAATTTGAATACTTTTTGTTTACTGTCTGCATTTTAAATAAGTGAAGAATAAAATTATATTTGATCATATTACTAGAGAAATCTATTGAATGTTGCATCCAATTAGTTGAATTTAGGGTATCCTCCCCAAAGAACTTTGCAATGCATACGTGGCAATATATTATTTTAAACAATAAATATAGAAGACACATTTAGACACTTGTTGTGGTCATGGTTTTGATTCCATGAACAAGGATCAACGAGTGAACACTTTTTTCACATTCTAAGCTTATTTTATTATATTATGAATCTCCCATACCTTGATTCCATTAACAAGGATCAGAGAAGCAACATTTGGATTGATTCCCATTTTAGCCATGACATTACATATCCCTCTTTTGTGCATTTGTGTTGTGGTCAAAGGGAGGTGGCTAAGGTCTCATGTTTTATGTATGCTGTGACAGCTTTCCTATTCCATCGTTAACAAGGACTGCAGATGGGGGATGAACAGTGACATTGTGGTTGTTTAGGCCGCCTACTGCATGGATGTTTTCATGCATCGAGTGCGTAAAGTTATGACATCCGGTTTTTGGAACATATTATTTCGGAAACATTAAAGGTCATTCATGGATTTTAATTTAGGCTCAAGGTAGTTTATCCACGTACCACGTAAGCCTATTGGGGAGCACGGATAAGGAATCGTCACCAGAACCTTGCTGAAATAGGCGTGTACGCATAGACGGTGGAGCACTTGGAGTTCGACTACAGCCAGGTTCTTATCTGAGCAACAGGGAGAGAGTAACATTGGACGGGACGTTATAATAACACAAAATTAAATGTTAATTAAAAAAAAATCTTAGCACAGTAGGCCTATAGATGGCAATAGTGTTTGGAGTGTGTGGTGGTGTATTAAGATGACAAAAGTAGACTAGTCACCAAATGGATGTTTTGTTGGATAGTCTACTACTGTATTTTGGAAAATGAGGCAATGCACATTATTTAACTGCTTAACTTTAGATAGCTCTGTCTTGTTAAAGGTAATTCAGAGAAGTGCCTGGATCTGCAGATTTCAAGTAACTTTTCAAACTAACCGAAAATCTGTGTTGAAAGTAACAAATGTTGAATTAATTTAGGTCTCCAGCAGAACAAAGTTTTAGAAAACATCTTGGCAGCAACAGCCCCGAGACAAGGCGCCGAAAAAGTCCAGAGGCTTCACTTTGCATGTTTTAATCCAGACTGCGAGTCTAATAAAAACCTTGGCAAGCTAGGATGGATACCGCCGGCGGGAATGTGACAGCATCCCTCGTCTCTGGCAGTGGTAGCTTCGGCAGCAGCAGTAGCTGCACCGATGGAAACGCGAATGCGCCTAAACATTTGTGGAGGCAACAGAACCAAGCAGCGCTCTCTCCGCTCCACCACGCGCTCGGAGTACGGACGAACAACCGGGTGAGAAGAGGATTTTCGGACACTGAGAAATACCTCAGCCCTAAGACCATGGACCGAACTTATGCAGTGGACACCGGGCACCGACCCTGTTTGAAGAAATCGCGGATGTCATGGCCATCCTCGTTCCAAGGACTTCGACGGTAAGGACAGCTTTATCTCTGTCTCAAGGGAGAATGACAAGGGCGTGTGTGAACAATGGAAAGCGAAAAAGTAGGGTAAGTAGGCTACCAAAGGTGTAAAAGAGGTCGCAACTTTGGACAAGCTTTAGTTTTCATTCCGTAGCCTAAATATTCGCCTTTTAGGTAGATGTGAAAAATATCCTATCCCGGTACTCGAGAATTATTATTAATCTAACCGACGAGACAGAGGGATTTGTAAATTATGTAAATGTGTGTGTATAATGAATTTGCGAACGCATGGTTTGCTCATTCGTTTTTAGATTGGACGTTTGCGCATCAATAGTTTCTGTTATTAATGATATGGATGTCTTGATGGATGACTGTTTAAAAAAAAGACGCCCGTGATTTAAAGGTGCTGTGACTGGGAGTAAAATAAGGCGATACATTAATAACTTAAGGTAGACGTGGACCAAGTAGGCACAGTGAGGACACAAAGTTAAATAGACCTACCCTGCAGGAAATAAAGTGAGGGGCACAATTATAAGGTTCATCTCTCAAATGATGAGCAGGCATAACACATTGCACATTTCAGTCCATGTATTCGCTTGTACGCCCTTTTTTACCCAACACATCCCATACTAGTAGATACATTAAGGCTTTTTATATCACCTATAGACCTAATAAGCCAATTGTAAGCATTTCTTACCACATAATTACAGTTCATTTCTGACAAGGGCAGACTGCTGTGCAGTTCACCAGTCCAATACAAAAATACCCTATTTCCACTCTCATGCTGACCCACACATACTGGCTCTGATATTTTCTTTTCACATTGTCCAATCCAGCATAGTTCTAGCAACTAACGTGGATACAAAAGGAAAGCACAATACTACACATTGGATTGGCTAAGCAGTGTTAAAAGGGTTATAGTATAGGCCTACCATACATTATTTTCACTAGTCTCTCCTACTTGCATTCATTGGTTTAATCCACACATTCACAACGGTCTCAAGCCATTCTATATACCAGGAGATGACTGTCGATGCTTTTTAGGTGGTGGAGCCCAGAAGGCTGCTCCATATTCAGACCGAGTCCTGAGGATTCTTCTTCTCTAATTATCTACTTTAACTGCAAAGTAAAGAGAGAAAGAATCTAATATTAGGTCACCTCAGTTTCCTGTCTGAAGTTCTGGAGCTACCATAATATCTGTCCCTGGACTAATATTCTCTTCAGTTATGACTGCCATCTCACCTCAGGGCTATGGAGAATATTGACCGAGCTGTGCTTGGAATGGACTAACATGTATCCAGACCCGATATTCAGAGTCTAGACAGAAAGAAAAGCATGATTACTGTTTATGAGATTGTTTACAATCTGAAGAAATCATACTTGGGACAGAGGAAGACTTAAGTTATCTTTTATAGAAGGTATAATTATATTTTTAAATATTTCAGGGCGGGTGAAGAAAGATTCGGGGCAGAAAGATGTGTAGTATTGCATTGTTTTACTCATGGCAGATAATCTATAGGGCAATATTGTCCAGGGCCCCATTTCCCAAAAGCATCTTAAGGCTAAGTTCATCAGTAGAACCTTCGTAAGAGCATCGTTAATATCTCCAAGCTGTTTCCCAAAACCATCGTTATTAACGTTGCACTTGAAAATGCTCGTAATCTAAAGATTCCTCGGGCCAATCGTAGAACAGCTAAGTGCATCGTTAGTTCCTTTTTTGCCATCCTGTGTCACTTTATACACAGAAGGTCTCCGTTGAACATAGATTCACATGGCCTATCCGTTTCCCTGTGACTGCCGATAACTTCAGAACAATGTTGACTACAAATACAAAGTTGCCAATGTCTTTGCAATTGATACAAACAAGCAACATATAAAGATGCTTCAAATGAAAACAGAGATGACCGCATTAAAATAAACAGTAGGCTATAGGCCTTTTGCAAGCATATTGAAGTAATTTCATGTTTAATCAATTGAGTTCTATTTTTCTACTTCTAATTTGTTGAATATACACTGAGTGTACAAAACATTAAAAACACCTTCCTAATATTAAGTTGCACCCCCAACCCCCTTTTGCCCTCAGAACCGCCTCACTTCGTCGGGGCATGGACTCCACAAGGTGTTGAAAGCGTTCCACAGGGATGCTGGCCCATGTTGACTCCAATGCTTGACTGGATGTCTTTGTGTGGTGGACCATTCTTGATACACGGGTATAAAAAAAAATAGCAGCGTTGCAGTTCTTGACACAAACCGGTGCACCTGGGACCTACTACCATACCCCGTTCAAAGACACTTCAATATGTTGTCTTGACCATTTACCCTCTGAATGGCACACATACACAATTCATGTCTCAATTGTCTCAAGGCTTAAAATATATTTTAACCTATCTCCTTCCCTTCATCTACACTGATTGAAGTGGATTTAACAAGTAACATCAACAAGTCTATCATGGCATTCACCTGGTCAGTCTGTCATGGAAAGAGCAGGTATTCTTAATGTTTTGTCCACTCAGTGTATTTCATAGCCTTATTTGTGTGCAATGATGTGCCGACTGGGCATTTTTATTGGGTAAGCATTAGAGTTTAAGCTGGTTACTGAATTTTACTGGGATTTACCACCCAAAACCACTCGATTTTCCAAGGATAAATAACTGAGAGAAACTGGTAAATTATAATAAATTACTTATATGAACAGCATGGCGTGAAATGAAACTGTTAAATTATATGCATGTTTAAATCTGGCTTCTCTATGGCCTCTGCATGAAGAATCTTCAATGCTCAGGGTGGGGACAGACAGCCCATCTCAGTATTGAGCGCAGTTCACAATGTATGTAGACCTATACTGTCACCTCATCATGGTAACTTTTTTCTTGTGATAGCTAGGCCTGCATTTGCTGCAGCATAGTCTATGCTACAGTAATATAAAGACCGAATGCCCGTCTAATTTACCCATCTCCATCTGGCTTTCGAGATCACCTTATTTTTTAATTGTAACTTTTATTTTATTGTGTCATTTGTGCTCCTTCTCTGGCTTCTAGGTCACCAGGCTGCTCGTTAGGGCGCACACCTGTCACCAGCGTTACGCGCATAATTATACTCACCTGGACTCCATCACCTCCTTGATTACCTGCCCTTTATATGTCACTCCCTTCGGTTTCTTCCCCAGTCGTCATTGTTGCTGTTTGTGTTTCTTGTTTTGTTAATTAATTAATTAAATGTATTCACTCCCTGAACTTGCTTACCAAGTTTCAGCGTACATCGTTACATATTGTAGCTGCAGAGTTTTAAAACAGCCCATCAATCGAAATTCGTTGCTTTAAACAAGTGCATGCGCAAGCTCTCTCGCAGTCTTTCTCTCTCTCCATCAACTGTAAGGACCGACGCCGGAGAAGAAAGCCGGTACGGGGAGTAGAACATTTATTATGGAACAGACATCAAACAGGACAGGGACAGCAATAGAACCGGGTATGCAAAGACGAACAAACATTAATCCTGAAGCAGGGAACAGAGCTTGGGAACAGACCGATATAGGGTAGGTAATTACACAGATTGAGTCCAGGTGAGTCCAATAATCGCTGATGCGCATGACGGGGCAAGACAGGTGTGCGTACTGATGGTGGCAGGAGAGCGTAATGTTGGGGAGCCTGTCTCGTTCGAGCGCCAGGGAGGGAGAGAGGGAGCAGACGTGACATCAACTCCATTCAAATTAGATTATCCGGTTCTAGTTTGACATATAGCCCTATACAGGGCATTCTGAAAGTATTCAGACCCCTTCCCTTTTCCCACACTTTGTTACGTTACAGCCTTATTCTAAATAAGATTACACAATAGTGAGAAAGCAAAAACTGTTTTTTAGAAATGTTTGCAAATTTGTTACAAATAAAAAAACTGATAGCTTATTTACATAAGTATTCAGACCTTTTGCTATGAGACTCGAAATTGAGCTCGGGTGCATCCTGTTTCCATTGATCATCCTTGAGATGTTTCTACAACTTGATTGGAGTCCACCTGTGGTACATTCAATTGATTGGGCATGATTTGGAAAGGTACATACAGTTGAAGTCGGAAGTTTACATACACCTTAGCCAAATACATTTAAACTCAGTTTTTCACAATTCCTGACATTTAATCATTGTAAAGATTCCCTGTCTTAGGTCAGTTAGGATCGCCACTTTATTTTAAGAATGTGAAATGTCAGAATAATAGTAGAGTGATTTATTTCAGCTTTTATTTCTTTCATCACATTCCCAGTGGGTCAGAAGTTTCCATACACTCAATGAGTATTTGGTAGCATTGCCTTTAAATTGTTTAACTTGGGTCAAACATTTCGGATGGCCTTCCACAAGCTTCCCACAATAAGTTGGGTGAGTTTTGGCCAATTCCTCCTGACAGAGCTGGTGTAACTGAGTTAGATTTGTAGGCCTCCTTGCTCACACACATTTTTTCAGTCTTGCCCACACATTTTCCTTAGGATTGAGGTCAGGGCTTTGTGATGGCCACTCCAATTCCTTGACTTTGTTGTCCTCAAGCCATTTTGCCACAACTTTGGAAGTATGCTTGGGGTCATTGTCCATTTGGAAGACCCATTTGCGACCAAGCTTTAACTTCCTGACTGATGTCTTGATGTTGCTTTAATATATCCACATCATTTTTCTACCTCATGATGCCATCTATTTTGTGAAGTGCACCAGTCCCTCCTGCAGCAAAGCACCCCCACAACATGATGCTGCCACCCCCATGCTTCACGGTTGGAATGGGGTTCTTTGGCTTGAAAGCCTCCCCCATTTTCCTCCAAACATAATGATGGTCATTATGACCAAACAGTTCTATTTTTGTTTCATCAGACCAGAGGACATTTCTCCAAAAAGTACGATCTTTGTCCCCATGTGCAGTTGCAAACCGTAGTTTGGCTTTTTTATGGCTGTTTTGGAGCAGTGGCTTCTTCCTTGCTGAGCGACCTTTCAGGTTGTGTCGATATAGGACTCGATTTACTGTGGATATAGATACTGAAAGATTAGTGGAATCTGTGTGGGTAGCTGGACAGGTAGGATGACTGACAGTGAAGATGAACAGGTGGTCACGTGTCAGATGACAAGAATGGATGAGACTGAGGCAGGAATTCCTTTAACCATAAAGTGGTATATTTACTGAGTAGTCTGTGCTGCATAACAAAGGAAACAAAATAACATGTATCCAATCAAATTCATAATCACAAAAATCAAATCATAACAATCATTCATTATAACATAATTAGGGAATTCAACAATCCAGTTCATTAAGAAGTCAATAGTAATCACCTGTGAGTCATTTAGGCTCTTAACTATTTATCCTAAAATAAATACAAACAGTGAATGGTCATTCAATCTATAATCTCCTTTAGTTTGATATCAAAGTCGATCAGTTAGCAAACAATGACGTTTCTCATTTCACCCTTTCAATTGTCTTCATGTGTGCATGTAATTAATTTAATTACATATTAACCATATCGATTGCATAATTGGCCTATGAGGATCAGTATGGCCACAATCATTTACTATTCACATTACACAATATGTTTGAAGCGTGCACTCCAAGCCGCGCTCCGCGATAACTACAAACAATAACTGATGGCCCACTCTCCCGATCGCAACAGATAGTTCAGATGAAAGGTAACAGAGTCGGTGGACTTACATGGATTCATGGACGCACAGAACTTCTGGAGCAGACGGAGTTAAGGAAGAGAAAGCAGCGAGATCAGACGATGCCGTTTTCCTCCTTTTATGTGGATGAGATCTGTCGGTCATTGCCACCTGACCTAATTAAAGCGCCCCTGGCCCAGCTGAGTAAGTGGCCATGAATTAAAGGATTATTCCACCAACTCCATGGGCCTTTTCTACAGCCACCCTGGAAATTTGTTAAATTCCACACTCCTCAAAAAGGCTCATTACTCCCCGTCCTCCGTCATCTCAGGGAGAGGAATTAGTCGAGCAACTGGCCTAATATATGTCCGGTTCTTTACCTGGATCGCCACTGATCTAACGCAAACCATCGGTCCCAGGCATGGTCTTAGTGATACGTCCCACCGGCCAGGAGGCTCGAGGCAGCCATGAGGAAGGCTTCAGTATCCAAACTCTCCAGTAGGTCCAGGTGGACACACCTAGTCGTCAAACACTTGAATAGAATGCCCCAGCGCTTTTCCACTCGACGACCTAGCTTGATCGTCAAGGGGCCAAAGCAATCTACTCCTGTTGACCAGAAGGGTGGTTTGAGAAGGCGCAAGCGAGCAGGGAGTAAATCTGCCATTTTGGGCACAGTGGCTCCGGCCCGCCATCTCTGACATTCTACGCAGGCGTATTGGTGCTTACGAATGGCTCCTCGTCCTCCAAGTATCCAGTACTTCCGCCTCATCTCCCCATAGACCCTCTCTGACCCTGGGTGGAGAAGCTTTTCATCATAACTCTTGATGAGGAGCCTGGTAAGAGGGTGTCTGGAGTCAAGGATAATTGGGTGGATAGTGTCGGGGTCCAAAACTTCTGCTTGGCGCAGCTTCCCTCCGACTCTAATCACTCCAAGGATTTGATCATATTCTGGGGCGAGAGAGAGAAGACAGCTCTCCTTAGCAACTTCCCTACCGGCTTTCAGAGCTTTTAGCTCCTCAGGGAAGCTAACTGCTTGTGCATGCCGGAGGAGTAGTGTCTCTGCCGCAAGGGAGGTGGCTATAGAAGCCACCCCATCTGAGATCTGGTTTGTGGCGGCGATCAGATCCGGCAGTGTTTGGGATTGTGCTAGGTCAGGGAGAGCTGTTGTTGGTGCCGTAGAGATGCTGTAGCATTGGGAGGACTTCCCTAACTCATGAGCTTCAGTTGGTTGCGGAGGAGGATGGTTGGGCACAGTGGGGTCGCGTACCTCTGAACGCCATCCAGTTCAGTGGTGGTGGTGCGCTTCTCCAGGAGGTCTAATGCATAGGAGTCATGTTTCGAGCGGGTGACCTCCTGTAGCTTCCAACTGAAGCTCATGAGTTAGGGAGGTCCGCCCAATGCTACAGCATCTCTACGGAACCAACAACAGCTCTCCCTGACCTAGTACCTGTTTCCTCCAGCAACTTCACAAGGTCCTTTGCTGTTGTTCTGGGATTGATTTGCACTTTTCGCAGCAAAGTACATTCATCTCTAGGAGACAGAATGCGTCTCCTTCCTGAGCGGTATGACGGCTGCATGGTCCCATGTTGTTTAACCTCTACAGAGTACCTAACCCGGATCCGGGAGCACCCCCCCCCCCCCACACACTGATTAGCATCGCTAGCATAGCGTCACAATTAAATAGTAGCATCTAAATATCATTAAATCACAAGTCCAAGACACCCAATGAAAGACACAGATCTTGTGAATAAAACCACCATTTCAGATTTTTTAAATGTTTTACAGGGAAGACAAAATATGTAAATCTATTAGCTAAACACGTTAGCAAAAGACACCATTTTCTTACTCCAACAGTTTCTTACTCCATCAGGTGCTATCACCAATTCGGCTAAACTAAGATATTGATAGCCACAAACCAACAAACAAATTTATAAGATGACAGTCTGATAACATATTTATGGTATAGCATAGTTTTTTTTTTTTAAATGTGCATTTTTCAGGTATAAATCACAGTTCTACATTGCAGCTGCAATCTGATATAGTGCTGATGCAGCTAGAACAATTACAGAGACCAACGTTATATAACTAATTACTTGTCTTAAAACATTTCAGAAAAAATACACAGCGTACAGACATTGAAAGCCCAACATCTGGTGAATCCAAACAATATTTCAGATTTTTTAAATGTTTTATAGCGAAAACAAAATGTATCGCTAATTAGCATAACCAGGCCAGCCAAAACCAGCTGGACGCGCGCGACCAGTTCACATGCACGACAGATATATGAAATAACATCGTAAATTGGGTCTTACTATTGCTGGTCTTTCATCAGAATGTTGATCAAGGTGTCCTTAGTCCTGATGAGTCGTTCAATCCATTCACAATGGCAACCTCCCCTCTTCATTCAGCCTGGGTACTGGTCGACTGGCACGGTCAATTCCCAAAGTTAAAAAACTCAAAGAACGGAACACGGCAAAACTCCCGAAAAAATTCTAATAATCTGATTAAACTATATTGAAAAAACATACATTACGGTGATATGGTCACATGTAGCAAACAAACTTCGACACGGAGATAGTTTTCATCCATAACGTCAGCATAACAAAAGACAATGCCACCTCTGAAAACGCGCATCTCAGAAACCGGAAGTTGTCGGTCACGCTAAAGAAATAAGTCTTATTTCACGTCAGTACAAGATAAACAAAAAATTTCTCCTCTGACGTCTTCCAAACACCCATAGGAAGAAGTAGGAAGTGTCATTCGGGTCATAGGTGGCGTGACCATATATAGGCAGAGCTTTGAAGCGAGCATACACATCTTGCAATCTTTTTCAGGCTCAGGGAAAGTGCTGTGAAATGACCTGTGTTTGACTCAGAGACTCAATTGGAACGGTTTTAGAAACCACAGCTTGTTTTCTATCCAATGCTATATGGTTATATGCATATAGTAACAGCAATAATTGAATAAGAGGCAGTTTAGTCTGTAGAGGCAATTATGCTAATGCGAAATAGCACCCCCTGTATTCTCAAGAAGTTATACTTGCTTACTATTGTTTGTACAGATGAACGTGGTACCTTAAGGCATTTGGAAATTGCTCCCAAGGATGAACCAGACTTGTGGAGGTCTACAAATTTTTTTCTGAGATCTTGGCTGATTTCTTTTGATTTTCCCATGGCGTCAAGCAAAGAGGCACTGAGTTTGAAGGTAGGCCTTGAAATACATCCACAGGTGCACCTCCAATTGACTCAAATGATGTCAATTAGCCTATCAGAAGATTCTAAAGCCATGACATAATTTTTTTGAATTTTCCAAGCTGTTTAAAGGCACAGTCAACTTAGTGTATGTAAACTTATGACCCATTGGAATTGTGATGCAGTGAATTATGTGAAACAATCTCTGTAAACAATTGTTGGAAAAATTACTTGTGTCATGCACAAAGTAGATGTCCTAACCGACTTGCCAAAACTATAGTTTGTTAACAAGACATTTGTGGAGTGGTTGAAAAACAAGTTTTAATGACTCCAACCTAAGTGTATGTAAACGTCCGACTTCAACTGTATATATATATATATTTTTTTATCCCAGCCCCTTTACCCGCAGGAGGCCTTTTGCCTTTTGGTAGGCAGTCATTGTAAATAAGAAATTGTCTTAACTGACTTGTCTAGTTAAAAAAAGGTTAAATAAAATGAAATAAATTGAATGATGAAGATTGCGACAGCATAACTTATTTCATTTAACTGTTAACAGCAATCAAGGAATGATGGAACAATAGAGAGAGAAAGAGGAGGTAGGCTAATAACATTTGGGGAAATATTATGAAAGGTAGGCTTTTATACACGTCAGCCTACTAATTATACAAATAACACCGATTTATATTTCAAAATGTAAAATCGTATTTGCTAACTTAGACTTTCTAGACCACGTGCTGCACCAGAATCACATTTTCTCTCCTTGCTTTTGTAACAGTCCTGACCTATTTATGTTAGTTTTTATGTGTTTATGGTCAGGGCATGTGTTTTGGGTGGGCAGTCTATGTTACCTGTTTCTATGTTGGTTTCGGTTTGCCTGGTATGGCTCTTGATTAGAGGCAGGTGGTTTGCATTTTCCTCTAATCAAGAGTCATATTTAGGTAGGGCATTATCACTGTGTGTTTGTGGGTGATTGTCTCCTGTGATGTCTTCGTGTCGTTTTCGATGTATATTCACAAACGGGACTGTTTGGCTGTTCGTTTTGTTTCGATGTCGTCTGTTGCCTGTTCGTGAGTTTACGTTTCAGTTATGTAAGTTTATGTTCAGGTTTTCGTTCTACGTCGTTTTGTTATTTTGTTAGTTATATCCAGTATAGTTCGTTTTCGTCTTTGTCTATTTTGTGTATTTAATAAATCATTATGTGTTCAAACTTCGCTGCGCCTTGGTTCCCTCAATACTCCTCCTTTTCCGAAAATGGAGAGGAGGAGGAACGCCTTTACAGAATCACCCACCAACCCAGAGCCAAGCAGCGGAGTCAAAGGAGAAAGGGACAGGAAAAGAAGGAGCAATGGACATGGGACGATGTTTTGGACGGAAAGGGTTGCTACACTTGGGAGGAGATCCTGGCTGGGAGGGATCGCCTCCCATGGGAACAGCTGGAGGCACTGAGGAGAGCGGAGGCTACCGGAGAGAGGAACCGGAGCTATGAGGGAACGCGTCTGGCACGGAAGCCGAAAAAGCCCGTGAGTAACTCCCAAAAATTTCTTGGGGGGGGGCTAAAGGGTAGTGGGCCAAGGGCAGGTAGGAGACCTGCGCCCACTTCCCAGGCTTACCGTGGAGAGCGGGAGTACGGGCAGGCGCCGTGTTACGCAGTAGAGCGCACGGTGTCTCCTGTACGAGTGCATAGCCCGGTGCGGGTTATTCCACCTCCCCGCACTGGGAGGGCTAGATTGGGTATTGAGCCAGGTGTCATGAGGCCGGCTCAACGCGTCTGGTCTCCAGTGCGTCTCCTCGGGCCGGCATACATGGCACCTGCCTTACGCATGGTTTCCCCGGTTCGCCTACATAGCCCGGTGCGGGTTATTCCACCTCCCCGCACTGGTCGGGCAACCGGGAGCATTCAACCAGGTAAGGTCGGGCAGGCTCAATGCTCAAGAGAGCCAGTACGCCTCCACGGTCCGGTATTTCCGGCACCACCTCCCCGCCCCAGCCTAGTATCTACAGTGTCTACACTACGCACTAGGCTACCAGTGCGTATCCTGAGCCCTGTTCCTCCTCCACGCACTCTCCCTGTAGTGCGTGTATCTAGCCCGGTGCCTCCAGTTCCGGCCCCACGCACTAAGCTACCAGTGCGTCTCCAGAGCCCTGTACACACTGTATATTCTCCCCCTACTAATCCTGATGTGCTTGTCCTCAGGCCGGCGTCACCAGTGCCGGTACCACGCATCAGGGATAGAGTAGGCTCTGAGAATACAGTGTGCCCTGTCCCTGCTCCCCGCACTAGTAGGAAGGTGCTTGTCATTAGCACGGTGCCTCCAGTTCCGGCACCACGCACCAGGTCTACAGTGCGCCATATCCGGCCAGAGCCATCCGTCTCCCCAGCGCCATCTGAGCCATCCGTCTCCCCAGCGCCATCTGAGCCATCCGTCTCCCCAGCGCCATCTGAGCCATCCGTCTCCCCAGCGCCATCTGAGTCATCCGTCTGCCAGGAGCCTGCAAAGCCGCCCGTCTGCCATGAGCCTGCAAAGCCGCCCGTCTGCCATGAGCCTACAGAGCCATCAGCCAGAGAGGAGCCGCTAGAGCCATCAGCCAGACAGGAGCCGCTAGAGCCGTCAGCCAGACAGGATCTGCCAGAGCCGCCAACCAGACAGGATCTGCCAGAGCCGCCAACCAGACAGGATCTGCCAGAGCCGCCAACTGAGAGCCATGAGCAGCCAGAGCCGTCAGAGAGCCATGAGCAGCCAGAGCCGTCAGAGAGCCATGAGCAGCCAGAGCCGTCAAAGAGCCATGAGCAGCCAGAGCCGTCAAAGAGCCATGAGCAGCCAGAGCCGTCAAAGAGCCATGAGCAGCCAGAGCCGTCAGAGAGCCATGAGCAGCCAGAGCCGTCAGAGCGCCATGAGCGTCGAGAGCCGTCAGCCTGCCATGAGCGTCGAGAGCCGTCAGCCTGCCATGAGCGTCGAGAGCCGTCAGCCTGCCATGAGCGTCGAGAGCCGTCAGCCTGCCATGAGCGTCAAGAGCCGTCAGCCTGCCATGAGCGTAGAGAGCCGTCAGCCAGCATGGACCTGCCAGAGCCGTCCAAACAGGACCTGCCAGAGTCCTTCAGCCGGGATCTGCCCCTTGTCCCGGTGTTGCCCCTTGTCCCGGTGCTGCCCCTTGTCCCGGTGCTGCCCCTTGTCCCGGTGCTGCCCCTTGTCCCGGTGCTACCCCTTGTCCCGGTGCTGCCCCTTGTCCTGGTGCTAGCTGTTTATTTAGGGGAAGGTAGTGTTAGGGTGGGCATTAGAAGGGGTAGAAAGAAGAGGGGAGTGACTATGGTGGTACGGGGACAGCGTCCTGAACCGGAACCACCACCGTGGTCAACTGCCCACCCGGAACCCACCTGGACTTTGAGCTGGTGCGCCCGGCGTTCGCACCTTGGGGGGGGGATACTGTAACAGTCCTGACCTATTTATGTTAGTTTTTATGTGTTTATGGTCAGGGCATGTGTTTTGGGTGGGCAGTCTATGTTACCTGTTTCTATGTTGGTTTCGGTTTGCCTGGTATGGCTCTTGATTAGAGGCAGGTGGTTTGCATTTTCCTCTAATCAAGAGTCATATTTAGGTAGGGCATTATCACTGTGTGTTTGTGGGTGATTGTCTCCTGTGATGTCTTCGTGTCGTTTTCGATGTATATTCACAAACGGGACTGTTTGGCTGTTCGTTTTGTTTCGATGTCGTCTGTTGCCTGTTCGTGAGTTTACGTTTCAGTTATGTAAGTTTATGTTCAGGTTTTCGTTCTACGTCGTTTTGTTATTTTGTTAGTTATATCCAGTATAGTTCGTTTTCGTCTTTGTCTATTTTGTGTATTTAATAAATCATTATGTGTTCAAACTTCGCTGCGCCTTGGTTCCCTCAATACTCCTCCTTTTCCGAAAATGGAGAGGAGGAGGAACGCCTTTACAGCTTTGTCATGGTTTGAACGATGTCTATAAATCCAGTCCGTATAATACAATACAGAACAGTAACACATTTCACACTCAAATATTTGCCTACTGGAGCTAGTTTCATTTATTTTCCCAAGATAACATATACTGTAGCTAGCATCATCTATGGGATTTTATGTTTTTCTGACGTGCATAATGTGCAGTTGCCTATATCATACAGTGCATTCGGAAAGTTTTCAGAACCAAATACAGGTCTGCCAAGCTTATAGCGTCATACACAAGAAGACTCAAGGCTGTAATCGCTGCCAAAGCTGCTTCAACAAAGTACTGAGTAAAGGGTCTGAATACTTATTTCTTTTCTTTTTTTGCTTTGTCATTATGGGGTATTGTGTGTAGATTGGTTTAGAATAAGGCTGTAAAGTAACAATGTGGGAAAAGTCAAGTGTTCTGAATACTTTTCTGAATGCACTGTATATGTAGCCTACTGGGTAACGGCACAAGCTTTTGGGCTCAGGCTCATTAAATGTCTTTAATGTGTGGCTCATCACATTTAGGTATCGTCAGGCTTGAATTTTCGATCGAAACTCTAAACAAATTTAGACAGGCCTATTTGTATGCTTTTGAATGACCCTTACGGTTTTGGCAGGAAATGCCGGGTTACCAGGGAGAATTTGTAAAACATTTCTAAAATACCGGGAAAATATGCAACACTAGTAAGCATTACAAATAAGCTGCCTCAATATTTGCAACTTTTTAGGTGGTAATATCTCTCTAGGAGCTGACAGTATAATGATTTAGCAATACTGACAAGGTAAGATTTGGATGGAGAAAGCTGATGGAGAAAGCTTTCGATCCTATCAGTATTGACACATGCTCCAATGATGCGCTTTGTGACCGTTCTCTCTGCGTGGTGTTTTTGGAAATGCATCTTCGGCCGTTGTAGGAAAGTTGCATCGTTTAAATACATGTAAGTCTAAATTCCATCGCTATCGGGAAACCGGGCCCAGCTTACTATTAACTTCTTCTGGCTGCAAGCCCGAGGCCGGCCACAATATGACAACAGCCACTTCAAGTGCAGGGCGCGAAATTCAAAATATATTTTTTTGAAATATTTAACTTTCACACATTAACAAGTCCAATACAGCAAATGAAAGGTACATATCTTGTGAATCCAGCCAACATGTCCGATTAAAAAAAATAAATGTTTTACAGCGAAAACAGCACGTATATTTATGTTAGCTCACCACCAAATACAAAAAAGGACAGACATTTTTCACAGCACAGGTAGCATGCACAAAGCCAACCTAACTAACCAAGAACAAACCAAACTAACCAACAAACAACTTCATCAGATGAATGTCTTATAACATGTTATTCAATAAATCTATGTTTTGTTGGAAAAATGTGCATATTTCAGGTATAAATCATAGTTTACATTGCAGCTACAATCAGAAATTGCACCGAATGCAGCCAGAATAATTAGACACCAACGTCAAATACGTAAATACTCATCATAAAACATTTCAGAAAAATCGATGGTGTACAGCAAATTAAAGACAAACATCTTGTGAATCCAGCCAATATTTCCAATTTTTTTAAGTGTTTTACAGCGAAAACACAATATAGCATTATATTAGCTTACTACAATAGCCTACCACACTACCGCATTCATTCATCAAGGCACGTTAGCGATAGCAATAGGCACGTTAGTGATAGCGAATAAACCAGCAAGATATATAATTTTTGACTAACCTTGATAAGCTTCATCAGATGACAGTCCTATAACATCAGGTTATACATACACTTATGTTTTGTTCGAAAATGTGCATATTTAGAGCTGAAATCAGTGGTTATACATTGTGCTAACGTAGCATCTTTTTCGCACAACGTCCGGATATTTTTCTGACACTTTTTCTGACACACATATTCTGTCCAAATAACTATTCATAAACATAACTAAAAAATACATGTTGTATAGGAAATGATATACACTAGTTCTTAATGCAATCGCTGTGTTAGAATTCTAAAAATAACTTCATTACGACATCCAGCTTAGGTATAGCGAGAGTACCCAAAAGCTGGGCGCAAACGACTAGCACAACATGTTCGACAGATATATGAAATAGCATCATAAAATGGGTCCTACTTTTGATGATCTTTCATCAGAATGTTGTACAAGGGGTCCTTTGTCGGGAACAATCGTTGTTTGGATTTAGAACGGCCTTTTTCCCTCCCGATTTAGCAAGCACACTTGCCAAGTGGCGCGAATCTCTCCATCGTCAACAAACTCAGAGAACGGAACACGGCAAAACTCGCGAAAAAATTTCAATAATCTGATTAAAGGTCATTAGATAAAATCATTTAGACTTTCAAGTGATACTAAAGTCCCTCATTCAACCGAAACCACTATCCAGAAGTGTGTGGTCTGAGCAAAACCACCTACAAGGCTGTGAAAAGCAGGTTTGAAACAAGGCAACAGTAAACATGTCATCCGCCATGAATCATGCAGCGCCCCCCTTGGGCCAATCAATGCCATGATCTCTATGGCAGGGCGTGTCATTCACCCAAGTTTTGTCAAAACTGTCCGGTGGTGTCTGAGATATTGTGTGGGTTAGCTAAACTCATATCCCTGAGCACATGTGCCAAATTGTATCACTCCGAGTCAAACAGATCAAGAGATATATATATACGTGCCTGTTATAGTGCCACCGTGTGGTCGTTATGAATGTTCTTGTATATGTTGAGTCTTGAGTGTTCGCAACATGTGTACCAAATTTATGTGCCAAACCATGCCCACGTGAATGTACTGTATATTGGTCATGTTGTTTTAGGTACTAGTCTAGAAAGTATTGCGTTGAGAGACCTTTGTCCATAGATGCCACATATCATGTTTCGTGCAGATTGGTCATTCGGTAAAAGAGAACTAACTTGAAGTGTTTTTCACAAAATTCTAAATGGTGGACTTTATGGGGACCTGAGGCAAAAATGTTTCCTTATGAGGGTTTCCAATAGTTACCACAGGCACAAAGTCAACTGGCTATATTGTAAACATTTATGAAAACAAAAATTAGCTTTTTGGTATTAATTTAAGGTTAGGGTTAGGCATAAGCTTAGCAGTGTCGTTAAGGTCAGGGTTAGGTTTAAAACTACATTTTAAGAAGAGAAATTGTAGAAATAGGTGGACTTTATGACTTTGTCTCTGTGGTACCAAGTAACAACCCTTGTGAGGAGAGGGACCTATGTACTGAATTTCATGACTTTAGGTCAAATGCGGTTAGGGGCGTGACCTTTTTAAAGGTTTCATTTTCAATCGCTTGTTATAGTGCCAACATCTGGCCAATCAATATAATTTTGTAAATTCTGGATCTCTATGACAAGACGCATCATTCACAAAAGTTTCTCACACAGCCAGTGCTGTCATAGATAGTGACACCAGTTGATGTCAGCTTTTTTCCTTACTCTGAGACCTTCTCTATACAAGACAAGCTTTGCTCACACACAACCCTAGACACCCAGGACCCTATTCTCAATTACCAACAATCTTGAGTTTATAAGGAGAGAAATGATTCTTCTCTGTCTCAGCCTGGTTGACTGGCAGTCTGGGTGTTACTCAAGCTAAAACGCATGACCCCAATTTGATACCAAGCCTGGAGACTGGAAGGAAGAATCTGGAAAATTCTGTCATGATGGCATTCCACTTGTGGAGCCGATGGCATTCCACTTGTGGAGCCTGCCGGTCGCCAAGACACAATGTTCACTTGTGTCCAATGGGATGCGGAAAAGGCTGATATACTTATTCCTTTATTAAACCTTTTGAGGTTAAATTCAATATAAAATGTGACTTGTCTGCAGTCACACAGAGTAGTCTTCATTAGGGCCCATCTTGTCTCTGTGGCTCAGCTCTCATCCCCAGCTTTTAAAGCATGTGGTCTAACCGTTTCGCTGTATCATTAGATCCCTGGTGAACAGGCTGGCCATCACCACTGGGCATGAGGCTATCAACACAGTCACACTCACAGCATTAATGCTTACAGTATTACATGGGCACAGCACTGTGGGATTACTCTACAGGAGAACAGATATAGCAATATATCTCAATCGAATCAAAAGTTGGTAATGCATCCAATGTTATGTCTGTCTCACAATGTCTGCATATTTGATGAGTGCATAGAGCTATGGATGTGGGGCGCATATCAATGAATGTATGAATCTGCATTGCTTTGTCTTAGTTTCAGGATCACTGCAAATCTCTTTGCATAACCTTAGAGCTGCATCCCATTGCAATTGCTTAATTTTGCCATCATAACTGTTTTGACATCTCTTGTCTTTTAGGCAATAATGACAAGAATCTCTGTCCCACTCATGAGTAATTTCCCTCAAACAGGAAACTGGATGGCTGACTCTCCTAATGTAATGCAAGTTGCCATTTGAAAGAATACATGCTGCCAATTTGTGTCATTTTGATAAACTGCATGGAAGTTACTCAAAGTAAATGGCAATTTACCAACATAAGGAATAACTTTTTAGGGCTTTGATTACAAGTGATACACAAAACAGCCCAAATAAAGGAAACATTTGAGAAAACGAGAGATACAAAATATATATTTAAAGCAGGTGCTTCCACACAGGTGTGGTTCCTGAGTTAATTAAGCAATTAACATCATCATGCTTTGGGTCATGTATAAAAATGCCCAGTTGCCCACCATTATTTTGGCAACCATGGCTATAGAAGAAGAGATCTGTTGCCGTGTCCGAAATCTGGCTTGCCTACTACTTACTTAACTGTATACTGTGTACTAATCGTACTACGTACTATTTAGCAAAATATATGCCACGGCCGCAACATACTACCGTTGGTGCGTTCAAGACAACTGGGAACTCTGAAACAAAATGAGCTCAGACTGGGAAAAATCATGACGTCAGTGATCTTCAGTTCGGAGAAGTCAGCCCTAGGATTATGCCTGAGTTTACGACTTGGATGATCGTTCAAAAATATTTTTCCCAGTCAGAGCATGTTTTTTTCTGAGTTCCCTGTTGTCTTGAACGCACCATCAGTTACGGCTTCGCAGATTACTCAGAAAGGATCGTCTGTAGCCCCAGTCAGTGACCTTTCACGACAGCGGAGTGTTATTGTTTTGGGCTAATGTTAGTTAAGTAGCTAGCTTTGGATTAAACTTGAGTTAACCGTAGGGTAAGCATGAATAGTACCTTCAGAAAGTTTTCATGCCCCTTGACTTATTCCACATTTTGTTGTTACAGACTAATATCTCACCCATCTTTACAAAAGGCCCCATAATGACAAGGTGAAAACATGTTTTTAAACAATTGTGCAAATGTATTGAAATTGAAATACAGAAATATCTTATTTACGTAAGTCATCACACCCCTCAGTCAATACATGTTAGAATCACCTTTGGCAGTGATTACAGCTGTGGGTCTTTCTGGGTAAGTCTCTAAGAGCTTTGCACACCTGGATAGTACAATATTTGCACATGATTCTTTCAAAAAGATGTTAAGCTCTGTCAAGATGCTTGTTGATCATTGCTAGACAGCCATTTTCAAGTCTTGCCATAGATTCTTAAGATGATTTAAGTCAAAACTGTAACTAGGCAATTCTGGAACATTTCAGTGTTGTCTTGGTAAGCAGCTCCAGTGTTTATTTGGACTTGTGTTTTAGGTTATTGTCCTTCTGAAAGGTGAATGTGTCTCCCAGTGTCTGTTGGAAAGTAGACTGAACCAGGTTTTCCTCTAGGATTTTTGCCTGTTTTTCACTCTATTCCGTTTATTTATCTGAAGAAAAAAAACTCCCTAGTCCTTGCAGATGACAAGCATACCCATAACATGATGCAGCCACGAACATGTTTGAAAATATGAAGAGTGGTAGTCAGTGATGTATTGGATTTCCCCAAACATAATGCTTTTAATTCAGGACATAAAGTACATTTCTTTGCCACATTTTTTGCAGTTTTGCTTTAGTGTCTTATTGTAAACATGATGCATGTTCTAGGCTTCCTTCTTTTCATTCTGTCA
Source organism: Salvelinus fontinalis (assembly GCF_029448725.1). NCBI lineage: Eukaryota > Metazoa > Chordata > Actinopteri > Salmoniformes > Salmonidae > Salvelinus > Salvelinus fontinalis. Next base: position 19,530,352 of record NC_074668.1, on the reverse strand, counting down.
TTTAGGTTAATATTGTGGAGTAACTACAATGTTATTGATCCATCCTCAGTTTTCTCCTATCACAGCCATTAAACTCTAAAAAAGTTAGTCTTCATTGGCCTCAAAGTGAAATCCCTGAGCTGTTTCCTTCTTCTCCTGTGACTGAGTTGGGAAGGACGCCTGTATCTTTGTAATGACTGGGTGTATTGATACACCATCCAAAGTGTAATTCATAACTTCACCATGCTTTAAAGGGATATTCAATATCTGCTTTTAGTTTTTTTTTACCAATGGGCGCCCTTTGTGAGTCATTGGAAAACCTCCCAGGTCTTCGTGGTTGAATCTTTGTTTGAAGTTCACTACTCGACTGAGCAACGTTAAAGATTTATGTGTGGGGTACAGAGATGAGGTAGTCATTCAAAAATCATGTTAAACACTATTGAACACAGAGGGAGTCCAGGCAAAGGGCTCGTAATTAGGACGACTGTTCTACTACTCTGCACTGTGTGTGGTGATCTTTCTGGCACCCAGAGCTGCTGAGATATCACCCAAGTGGGTGCCATACATTGTGAAGGAGAAGTCCAGTGGCTACATGACTCAGGCTGGTTCCCAGAGTAGCTAGCCCTCTACAAGATCGTCACCAAACTCCATCTTCATCAACATCTCCCTGACCACCTTCCTCTGATAAAGCAATGAACTGTCTCATCTTTGGAGGACGCATGCACTCAAAGACTTGGCCTCTATTGGTTTACCTAGCCCTCTATTGGTTTACCTAGCCAACTATAGCTAGGCTACTCATGCTTTTGATGCACTTTGAGATTATGACATTTCTATTATTATTATTATACCAAAGATGGTTTGTTTAGTAGAGCAAAATGCTCTGACGAAGGCCAAGAGACAGACATGTAAACTTCAATAAAAAGTTCTACTCTTTTCTTTTAAGTTATCTAATTGTTAGCATGCACCTGCAACAAGATAACTCAGATGTGCATGTTGAAAGTAAAAACACACCAACAGTAGATGTACCAATATGCCAAAATGTTTTGTTTATTTTTTATTTCATTTGTATTTACTAACAAACACTTTCCAATGAGAACAGAAATCCACTTTGGGTTCAAAAAAGGACTTCACCAAAAACAGTACAAAATAAATAATGTCTATAAATAAAATGCACAATATTACTTCTTAATCATGGCCTTTAAAATGGCCATAAAGCGTGCCTACCTGGCAGTCACCTTTTCCAGCATCCACATCTGGAAGGGAAAGGAGCCTACAGCACCGCATTCCACTTTCAGGATGTGGATGTGGCCACCCCTCCCTCTGTGCTGACTCTGGTGGGGGGAGGGTTCAACTTCTGAAAAATATGGAAAAGGATAGCTTTTCGAATAAAAAATGCTATTTGCAGTACATTTCTCTGGAAAACGTGCACCTTTCTAACATGTATATCTTCACACTATATCTTCACACTTCACACATGAATGTGCCGGTGAAGCATACCCACTGGGCACACGTCATTTCAACGTGGACATTTGGGTAATATTTGGTTGAGAAGTTGATCAATGAAATTAACCTTTTCACCCACTTAGACAGCCAACAGTTATTTAATTTCGGTACTATAAAGTTTGGAAACTATACTAATAATCCACTGGATTTGAAATAACTATTGAAGTGAGGTTGAGAACACATTGACCTATTTTACCAAAACACACCATGTGTGGGGTTATAACCACCCACTGGGCACAGATGTCAGTTCAACATCTAGTTTTGAGTTACATTTTGTGGAGTTGTCAACATGAATTCAAAACATTTCACCACATCATTGGATTTAGGTTAAATTGAGGAGAGAAAAAAGAATAAAGTCTAAATGCCCTTATGTTGATGACTTTTTGAAAATCCAATCAGTTTTCCACGTTGATTCAACGTCATTGTTCAAATTACATGGAAACATTGATTAAACCACTTTTTGCCCAATGGGCAATCCATGAAGTGTGATTAGATGTTTTAGAAGTAGTTGCCATTATGATGTATGCTTCTTTACATTAAAATAAGGATAAGCGCCTGAGCTAAGAATAGGAAAACAAACTATCACCGAGAACTTTTGTGATGCTGCACACTCTTGACCCTGATATGTATAATACATTTTGCACCATGACTATAATTGTATCTTCCAGATTTAGGTTCTAAACTACCGTTGGCTATTGTCCCTCTGTGGAACAATAAAAACAAATGCTTTTCTGGCATAGACTTCTGGAAAAAAAGACCTACAATAAACCAAAGAAATGCACTGTTGGAACAGGCTTTGCTGCTTTAACTTAAGAACTTTCATCCCCTTACTCATTTGCCGTTGCAATGCCCCCCTTGTGGACAGGTGCATATTTCAGGTAGGTTGACATTGCCTGTAGTATTTCTGCCTTTGTAGCCTTTCAGTCGCCAATACTAACAGCTGCTGTAAAGGGGGAAAACAAATATTAGCTAGAGAAGGTATACAAATGTGTTCAATTTCTTGATTTGGACTCCGCTGTTCCTATAATGAGGCTGCAAAGGTTGGAGTCCTCAAAGGCCTTATTTCCTTTGTTTTCCATTCATATTAAATCGTTGACTGTATCGAACACTATGTACTTTACAAGCAACACACCATGACCTAATTTAAATGGGAAACTTATAATTGTTTTTATAATAATAAAAATGAAACAAGTAGTTTGTTTACTTCCAAATATAAACAGCCTAATTTCAATATAATAAAAATGGTTTAAAAAGAAATGTCATTCTTGCCTCTCGCATAGGAAAATGGTAAGAGCTTTTGCAGCACTTTGGTGAGGGGGCTTTTTGGAATTTTATTAAGATCCACATTAGCTGTTGCAAAAGCAGCAGCTACTCTTCCTAGGGTCCATGCAAAACATGACAACACAGAACATTAATAGACAAGTAAAGTTCCAAGACAGAACTACATCAATTTAAAAAAGGCACATATCTACATATCAATATATACATACAAACTATTTCGGTAAAATAGGGGAGAGGCGTTGTGGCGTGAGGTGTTGCTTTGTTTTTTTTAAACCAGGTTTGCTGTTCATTTGAGCAATATTAGATGGAACGGAGTTCCATGCAACAATAGCTCTATATAATACTGTACGCTTTCTTGAATTTGTTCTGGATTTGGGGACTGTGAAAAGACCCCTGGTGGCATGTCTGGTAGGGTAAGTGTGTGTGTAAGTTGACTATGCAAACAATTTGGGATTTAACACAATGTTTCTTGTAAAAAGAAGTCATGCAGTCAGTCTCTGAACTCTTAGCCAAGAGAGACTGGCATGCATAGTATTTATATCAGCACTCTGATTACAATGAAGAGCCAGACGTGCGGCTCTGTTCTGGGCCAGCTGCAGCTTAACTAGGTCTTTCCTTGCAGCAGTCGACAACATGATTGGATAATAATCAAGATAAAACTAGAGCCTGCAGGACTTGCATTTTAGAGTGTGGTCTCAAAAAAGCAGAGGATCTCTTTATTACGGTCAGACCTCTCATCTTTACAACCATTGAATCTATATGTTTTGACCATGACAGTTTACAATCTAAGGTAACGCCAAGTAATTTAGTCTCCTCAACTTGTTCAACAGCCACACCATTCATTACCAGATTCAGCTGAGGTCTAGAACTGAAGAAATGATTTGTACCAAATACAATGCTCTTAGTTTTAGAGATGTTCAGGCCAGTTTATTACTGGCCACCCATTCCGAAACAGACTGCAACTCTTTGTTAAGGGTTTCAGTGACTTCATTAGCTGTAGTTGCTGATGCCTGTATGGTTGAATCATCAGCATACATGTACACACATGCTTTGTTTAATGCCAGAGGCACGTCATTGGTAAAAGTTGAAAAGAGTAGAGAGTCTAGAGAGTTGCCCTGTGGTACACCACACTTACATATTTGACATCAGAGAAGCTCCATTTAAAAGAAAACAGTACAGCTCCCACAGTCTTATCAATTTGTTTCACCCAATCATCAGTCATTTGTGTCAGTGCAGTACATGTTGAGTACCCTTCTCTATAAGCATGCTGAATGTCTGTTAATTAGTTTACAGAGAAATAGCATTGTATTTGGACAAACACCATTTTTTCCAACTGTTTGTTGAGAGCTGGCAGCAAGCTGATAGGTCTGCTGTAAAGGCCGATTTACCACTCTTGGGTAGCGGAATTACTTTGGCTTCCCTCCATGCCTGACGACAAAGCTAGGCTCAGATTTAAGATATGACTGATAGGAGTGGCTATTGAGTCAGTTACCATCCTCAGTAGCTTTCCATCTAAGTTGTCCATTTGTCATTATTGATCGATAACAGTAATTTTTCCACCTCTCCCAAACTAACTTTACAAAATTGCAATGCTTTTTTAACCTGGCAAGTCAGTTAAGAACAAATTCTTATTTACAATGACGGCCTACCCTGGCGATGCTATGCCAATTGTGCACCGCCGTATGGCACTCCCAATCACAGCCAGATGTGATACAGCCTAGATTTGAACCAGGGACTGTAGTGACAGCTCTTGCAATGAGATGCAGTGCCTTAGACCGCTGCCCAACTCGGGAGCCCTTTTCTTTCATTACTTTTTTTTATGCATGAATACGATGGCTCACTGTTTGTTGTTGACATTTCCTGCATAAGTTTACCCATTTTGCCAATGAAGTAATCATTAAAATAATTGGCAACATCAAATGGTTTTGTAAGAATAAGCCATCTGATTCAATGAATTTGCAGTAAGTCAGTCAGTCAGATGTGCAGCCAGACTTATTAGCCACTCCTTTTGCCCCATCTCTTTCAACCATACAGTTTTTCAATTCCACATCAATCCATGGAGCCTTAACATGTGCATGTTTTAAATAATTGGAAAAAGCAATTTCATAAATTCATCAAGTTCAACGTCTGGATGCTCCTTATTAATCACATCAAACCAACAAATATTTTTAACATCATCCACATAAGACTCACATCAAAATCTATTTTATGATCTCTTATATACTATTTTAGGCCAAGCTTTTGGAACTTTGGCTTTCCCAGATATAGCCTCTATATTGTGATCACTTCATCCAATTGGTACGGATGCAGCTTTAGAACAAAGTTCTACAATATTAGTAAAAATGTGGTCAACTCATGTGGTTGATCTTGTTCCTGTAGTGTTTGTAAACTCCCTGGTAGGTTGATTAATAACCTAAACCAGATTACAGGCACTGGTGAGAAGCTTCCTCTTGAGCAGACAGCTTGATGAAAACCAGTCAATATTCAGGTCCCCAAGAAAGTAGACCTCTGTTTACATCACATACACTATCAAGCATTTCACACATATTATTTAGATACTGACTGTTAGCACTTGGTGGCATATAGCAACACCCCAAAAGAAAAGGCTTTAGACGTGCCAAGTGAATCTGCAACCACAACACTTCAATAACACTTGACATATGATCTTCTCTACGCATTACAGGGATATGGCTCTGAATATATATATATATATATACAGCAAATATATAAACAGCAAATATATACGACTCCCCCATAACCATTTGTCTCTTCTATAGATATTATATCCTTGTATTGCTACTGCTGTATCATCAAATTAATTATCTAAGTGAGTCTCAGAAATGGCTAATATATAAATGTTAGCAAGTTATTGATTTCATGAACCTTATTTCTAAGGCTACATGTATTAATATGGGCTATTTTCGGCTATTTTCAGCCCTTTCCTGGGTAACTTATCAGAGATAGACATAATGTGGAAAAGAGCTAACACAGCAAGATAAAAAATATATACTTTCAGCAGTCCATTCATCAATTGGTGTGCGTGTGTGCTGCGGGGTTGAAGTTACGAACCCATGGGCTTGGCTCCCTTATCTGAAGAGGCAGAAAGAGATCTGTCTCCCTCATCACCTATCCCTGGAGCATGAAGGTTCAAGATTCTTTGCAGTACAATATTTATAAAAAATTATATCATGGCAATTTTTGGTGCAATTAGAATTCCTTTGCTCAAATACGTTGATCGAGAATCAGAATAAGGGTCTCTTGGTGGCTTGCGCATCGTTTTATTTTGCCATTTCACCTCACCACCATTACTTTGTGGCTTGCAGGGCATTTTAGCCTTTTGCTTAGTGGAACTGACTTTCTGGCGCTTTGGAGCGGATTTTAGTGGCGGCTTGGGTCGGCTTAAAATAACATGTAAGTGTAAGGCAACCTAAAGACTATCATTTCTACCAAACTTTAAACCAAAATTTTAAATGGAGATTGTCACAGGAAAAGGGACTGATCCTTTGCAGCGATTTGGTGAGGGTATATCACAATTAAAGCAGGAGACGTCAAGCCCGCATGCTCCAGGGTTAAGGCTAAGTTCATAGTTAGAGCCATAGGCTCTAGGCCCAAGATGATTCTCTGCGATAAAAGATTGACAACATGCCAAATGGTTTTACACTTAGAATACCTTTCTCAGATACAATCAAGAATGAGTTGCCTACATTGTGAAGGGTCAACCTCAGTCATTACTTGGTGGCATGTGCAGCGTTTGGTTCTGGTGCGTTGGGGCTTGGGTGCTTGAAAATAAACATGAAAGTGTAAAAATAACATGCAGCCTTTTTTCTACACACATTTGACATTTGTTTAAATTTTATTGAAGTGGAAGAAGACTTAGTCAACCTTAACACATTACGAAACTTTAAACCAAAAATCTACAACATGCCAAATTTAACCTCCAAAGCCCCTATCCTAGCCACACGCTTGTAGATTTTTGAAAGGATCAGTAATATGGTAAAATGTCTTCCCAGTATCAAAAGACAAGGTGGTTCAGTGGCTAGGGTTTAGGGACAAGGGGTCGATTACTAATCTGTATTGCAGGCTACCATACTTCCATAACTTGGAGGCAGTAGTGGCTGGAGGTGGGAGATTACATTCATGTGATTCTTAAATAATACAGAATAAACCATGCCAAGTAAATTGAATGTACAAACTGTGAATGAGTTTTTAAATATACCAGTGATACATTTTTTTATGTTCTTTCGGTTTCTCTTGGAGATCTCTACTTCACATTGTGGTTTTGATTCTGAATTGTATGGTGTTGGTTCAAACAATTTAAGTCATTTTTAAGAATCAGCAGTTTTTACTTATTGCATTTAAGTATAATGTATCTGCTATTTACCTGATTTCAGTTTTATCCTCAGAATAATATCCTTCAGAGAGGGTGTAGACCAATCCCTCATATTGATTTGGGGGCCACCACAGTTGGATGTTTGATCCAGTGCTCTGGAATAACAGCTACTCATTTTCCATCCACACTGCACTGGCCCACCTGGGGAAATAGACAGACTATAAGCCATAATTGCAAACCAAACTATTCTAATACATCTGACCTTACTTGGCAAAACTGTGCAACAGAGGGATCACTATGTATTTCCTCTGAAAGGGCAGACAGCCTTGCTGATGAGGTTATCGGGGAGAAATCATTTTCTTTTGCATTTGCAGATATTTGAGAATAGCGAAGTTGAACCCTTGAGGCACATGGAAGAATGAAGAAGTTGTCAGTTTGATTATGGTGAATGACGAGGTTACCATCGTCTCTTATTTCATTGACAAATCCATATTTTTCCTGGAGGAGGAAGTAGGGGCCCTATGAAATCTGTTTTTGTTTTTCCCAATTTTCCCAAAAATGTTAACCCCGTCAGGAGAACATTTGAGGTCTGAGAAAAATATAAAAATATAACAAATACCCTTCAATGCAAGTGCACAACAGGAAGAGACAGTTGTTTAGTTTAACAATGTTTCTATACCCGCGCATGTGATTGCAGAGTATGTGTAACCGATGTGAAATGGCTAGCTAGTTAGCGGTGGTGCTCGCTAATAGCGTTTCAATCGGTGACGTCACTCGCTTTGACACCTTGAAGTAGTGGTTCCCCTTGCCCTGCAAGGGCCGTGGCTTTTGTGGAGCGATGGGTAACGATGCTTCGTGGGTGACTGTTGTTGATGTGTGCAGAGGGTCCCTGGTTCGCACCCGGGTCGGGGCGAGGGGACGGACTAAAGTTATACTGTTACATATGCAAATCAAATGGCCACTGAATTGATGCAAATAATCATGATATCATTCTGCCAAGTAGGCATAGACAACTTTGGAGTTCACATTTAATTGAGAAGGTTTTTGGGAAAGCCTTTCCATTGCTAGCAGTTATCATTAGCATCATCGCTAACGGCTTCACAAAGTGTAGACATACGCTTGCACACAAAGGCATTCCTGTGCAGTTTTTAAGAAAGTTGCAGGAAAATATGAATCACTGATGCATTTTGGTCATGTCTTATGATTCACTTGGGCAAATGAAGTTCAATAGATTTAGTTGATTTTCTACTAAGTTCAATACATTTTGGAATATTGTTGAATTCTGTTTTAATGTCTGGATTCCCCGATTCCATCTGCAATGCGGATTTTATAAGGTCCAACACAGGCACTGGCTTAGCCTCTTCAGCGAATAAGGCAACAACAAATGGATGGAAATCATTAAAGCTGTATAAAATAGGCCAAAGTCAGCCTCGTCTCAAACTAGACGTAATATAGTAAATGTAAATCCGAAACGCTAAAATTAGTATGGTATGTTACATTTGGTATGGTTACGTAAGACAGAAGGTTCCTTAAGGCAAAAACAAAAGTAGGGAAGACAGAAGGTTCCTTAAGGCAAAAACAAAAGTAGGGTGATTGGTCAGGGTGGATGGGCGAAGGTCTTGTAACCCAAAGGTTGCGTGTTGAAATCTCATCACGGACAACTTTAGCAACTACTTAGCGAACCCCAACCCTTTAACCTAACTCCTAACCTTACCCCCTAGCCTAGCTAATGTTACTAGCTACCGTTAGTCGCCTAGCTACCGTTAGTCGCCTAGCAAACGTTAGCGGCCTAGCTAACGTTAGCCACAACAAATTGCAATTCGTAACATACGAAATTGATGGACATCCACAAATTAATACATAACATATACTAAGAGTGTCCCGGATTTATATTTACTATGTTACTTCTACCTAAGAGTCCATTTTACCAAAGCTGGCAGCTTGAGGATTTGAAGAGGATAACCAACGTTGATTTTCAAATCTATTGAATCCTCAATGAAATCTGGACGCTCAACCAGATTCTTCACTATACCCTGCTCAACACCAAAATATGCATAGTTACCCTCACAAATCTCAATAGTGTTGTACTAATCTTTTGGAACATTAAGCCCCTCTGAGAATTACCAATAAACTACTGACTGCACCCCTGGTGAGGTTGTTTTCATTAGCCCAAGATGCCAGCTTCACACAAATAACACCCGTTGTTGTAGTTTGAGAATATGCTGCTTCACACACTATCAAACAACCTTTCAGTGCGATCACTTGTTTTGATACTGGAGGAGGTGTTACTGAATTTACCATCTACACTAGTTTCAGTAGAAATGTCAGCTGTTCCATTATCACTAAACTCTGCCAGAGCTAAAACATCCGCATGGAATTTACACAACCGGTGTAGTCTAATAAACAATCAAGCTAAGTCCCGTTTGCATTTATAGGTTACAAAATGTATTTCTCCACAGGGCTTGATTAGCTTGAAATTGGTTGTGCTCTGTGTTAATTATTTTAGGCTACCCATACTAATAAGGCAATCAGGTGCAGCTGTCAGATGACGTTGCGAACAGGTTGAGACACCTTTTTTACTTGTGTGGCAACACAATGTGAATCACCTAACATCATATCAACTTAGCACTATAAATAGAATGCCAAATTCATTATATTAATATAATAAACATTTACATTTGGATATATAAATAATATGTAAATAATATGTCTTAACTGTTATGAATAACATATTTATAAAAGACAATATCCAAAGGTAATAGTGTATTATTATTATCATGAATTTGTCATCCTATTTCTAGACCTAATGGTAACTACTTCTAAAGATCAATCATGAATGAATGGTAGCATACCGAGCTACATGTTGAAATGATGGTGTCAGTTGGGCAAATCAGATGTCAATGTGACAAATTCATAATTCATTAAAAACCCATCAGCTTTTGAGTGAGTGCTGTGTGATGGTAAAACCCAACTTCACTCCGAAAACCCAACCTCACTCCGAATGTACTTTCACATTGCTTGTGACAAACAAGTTAGAGGAGTTACTTTCAACTCTTCAATGTTATTAAGGCAGAGCATAGCTACGCAAATGAGTATGGAAGCTGATAAGTAGCTGTATGTATTGACATGATAGCTCAGCAGAAATGAAAATAGTTTGTTTCCAGCACTAAGCAGGGTTCATGGAATAAGGCATCTGGATGGTAGACTTATCCTCACTGAAGTACATTACTGCTCATAAACCAGTAGGAGTCACTGTTCAGGCAGGAGTTGTTAGACTGGTTTTAAGATTTTATTTCATTATAGGTGTTTTGTTATTTAGGTTGATGGCATGACAATGAAACAATGACATTGATTCAAACATAACCTGACACAAAATTAGAAGTCATTGGATTTAAGTTGAAGTTTTACCATAATTTCAATGTTTGCAACGCTGGTTGAAATGTTTTTGAAAACAGTACTGGTTGAATTTTTGCAAATCCAAATGTGTTTCAATCATTGATTCAATGTCACAATACGTTGACAAATTGCATTGAAATAACACTTATTCAAACAGTTTGTGCCAAGTGGGTAGGAAATAAATGGAAAAGTGTTGTTACTCTCAGAGAAAAGGGGAACTTTATTAGTAAAGTACAGCACAGCAATGAATTTCAAGATAACATCAAGTAGCGTAGAGTGTATTTTTGCTTCTGGTTTCACTTCTTTTTCACCCATGCAGGTGACCGCTGCCCCTCCAGCTCACACTCCTTCACGTAGATTGTGAAAAGGCATTAGAAGAAGTACAACATTAACCAAAACGTTAGCAAGTACAGTTGCTAAACTTTCTGTAGATAGCTAGACTGCCATATACTTTATCAAATTGGAGTGCCAAGATGAAACAGTAGCGATTGCAGCTTACCATTACTTTCACCATAACAGGTTATGTGCCATGAAACTTGCTAGACTCATTCAGGCTGGAACCGTTAAGGTAGAAACAAATTTTGCATAGCATGAAGATTCAAATCAACAAAACGGATAAACTGACGTGACAAATCAGGAGAACTAAAAGAGAAGTGTTGGAACCAGCACCACTGTGGGAAATAGGAAAGTAGGCTCCCACATTACTAACATTAGCTATAGTTAGTGGCAGTGCATTCTGCAGTTGCAAGAGAGCTAACTATAGCCACATCACTTGCTCAGAATTATTTTGGGGGGGCATTTCTCCTGCTCTGTTCACCACTGAATTAAATGCCTGGTATTGCCAACAGACCCTACAACAGTTTGAACACAAGCCCTGGTATTTACAACAACTTTACAACAACTTACTAGGCTAATGTTAAATATGAAGTTGTCGCTCAACAGCAAGCAAGTAACCCTGTAGCTAAAGTTACTGTTCGAACAGTTATAACTTCTAGTCCTACTAAAGCACGTAGCTAGCTAAAGGCACGGCAAGCAGCAGGCTGCAGATCTGTTTTCAAAGATGCAACGTTACAATAAAATGGTCGTGATAATTTTAATGAGAACAAAAATGACATACCACTATGAACACCACTTCAGAAACTTTGCTGTTTACCATCTTCCAAGTTGTTTTGTTGTTTACGTGAGGAGATTTTGCTATCAAACTCACAGCAACCCTCTTCCAATGCATTGTGGCTGGGAAATTCCCAAAAAGTGTATTCTACTAAATGAAAAGCCGAATTTAGTTTAACATCCTGGCATTTAAAGCATACTCGATTTTCGAAAATGCACATGCTATAAAACGTTCTATTTTTGCATACTGAGAATGCGTCATGTGCTATTCAATCAATCAATCAATTTTATTTTATATAGCCCTTCGTACATCAGCTAATATCTCGAAGTGCTGTACAGAAACCCAGCCTAAAACCCCAAACAGCTAGTAATGCAGGTGTAGAAGCACGGTGGCTAGGAAAAACTCCCTAGAAAGGCCAAAACCTAGGAAGAAACCTAGAGAGGAACCAGGCTATGAGGGGTGGCCAGTCCTCTTCTGGCTGTGCCGGGTGGAGATTATAACAGAACTATGCCAAGATGTTCAAAAATGTTCATAAGTGACAAGCATGGTCAAATAATAATCATGAATAATTTTCAGTTGGCTTTTCATAGCTGATCATTAAGAGTTGAAAAACAACAGGTCTGGGACAGGTGGCGGTTCCATAACCGCAGGCAGAACAGCTGAAACTGGAATAGCAGCAAGGCCAGGCGGACTGGGGACAGCAAGGAGTCACCACGGGCGGCAGTCCCGACGCATGTTCCTAGGGCCCAGGTCCTCCGAGAGAAAGAAAGAGAGAAGGAGAAAATTAGAGAGCCAAGATTTTCAAAATGTTCATAAATGACAAGCATGGTCAAATAATAATCAGGAATAAATCTCAGTTGGCTTTTCATAGCTGATCATTAAGAGTTGAAAACAGCAGGTCTGGGACAGGTAGGGGTTCCATAACCGCAGGCAGAAGAGTTGAAACTGGAATAGCAGCAAGGCCAGGCGGACTGGGGGCAGCAAGGAGTCACCACGGCCGGTAGTCCCGACGTATGGTCCTAGGGCTCAGGTCCTCCGAGAGAAAGAGAGAAGGAGAAAATTAGAGAGAGCCAAGATTTTCAAAATGTTCATAAATGACAAGCCTGGTCAAATAATAATCAGGAATAAATCTCAGTTGGCTTTTCATAGCCGATCATTAAGAGTTGAAAACAGCAGGTCTGGGACAGGTAGGGGTTTCGTAACCGCAGGCAGAACAGTTGAAACTGGAATAGCAGCAAGGCCGGGCGGACTGGGGACAGCAAGGTGTCAGCATGCCCGGTAGTCCTGACGTATGGTCCTAGGGCTCAGGTTCTCAGAGAGAAAGAAAGAACGAGAGAATTAGAGAGAGCATACTTAAATTCACACAGGACACTGGATAAGACAGGAGAAGTACTCCAGGTATAACCAACTGACCCTAGCCCCCCGACACATAAACTACTGCAGCATAAATACTGGAGGCTGAGACAGGAGCGGTCAGGAGACACTGTGGCCCCATCCGAAGAAACCCCCGGACAGGGCCAAACAGGAAGGATATAACCCCACCCACTCTGCCAAAGCACAGCCCCCACACCACTAGAGGGATATCCTCAACCACCAACTTACAATCCTGAGACAAGGCCGAGTATAGCCCACAAAGGTCTCCACCACAGCACAACCAAGGGGGGGGCGCCAACCCAGACAGGAAGTTCACGTCAGTAACTCAACCCACTCAAGTGACGCACCCCTCCTAGGGACGGCATGAAAGAGCACCAGCAAGCCAGTGACTCAGCCCCAGTAACAGGGTTAGAGGCAGAGAATCCCAGTGGAGAGAGGGGAACCGGCCCGGCAGAGACAGCAAGGGCGGTTCGTTGCTCCAGAGCCTTTCCGTTCACCTTCACACTCCTGGGCCAGACTACACTCAATCATATGACCTACTGAAGAGATATGTCTTCAGTAAAGACTTAAAGGTTGAGACCGAGTCTGCGTCTCTCACATGGGTAGGCAGACTGTTCCATAAAAATGGAGATCTATAGGAGAAAGCCCTGCCTCCCGCTGTTTGCTTAGAAATTTTAGGGACAATTAGGAGGCCTGCGTCTTGTGACCGTAGCGTACGTATTGGTATGTACGGCAGGACCAACTCGGAAAGATAGGTAGGAGCAAGCCCATGTAACGCTTTATAGGTTAACAGTAAAACCTTGAAATCAGCCCTTGCCTTAACAGGAAGCCAGTGTAGGGAAGCTAGCACTGGAGTAATATGATCAAATTTCTTGGTTCTAGTCAGGATTCTAGCAGCCGTATTTAGCACTAACTGAAGTTTATTTAGTGCTTTATCCGGGTTGCCGGAAAGTAGAGCATTGCAGTAGTCTAACCTAGAAGTAACAAATGCATGGATTAATTTTTCTGCATCATTTTTGGACAGAAAATTTCTGATTTTTGCAATGTTACGTAGATGGAAAAAAGCTGTCCTTGAAACAGTCTTGATATGTTCGTCAAAAGAGAGATCAGGGTCAAGAGTAACGCCGAGGTCCTTCACAGTTTTATTTGAGACGACTTTACAACCATCAAGATGAATTGTCAGATTTAACAGAAGATCTCTTTGTTTCTTGGGACCTAGAACAAGCATCTCTGTTTTGTCCGAGTTTAAAAGTAGAAAGTTTTCAGCCATCCACTTCCTTATGTCTGAAACACAGGCTTTTAGCGAGGGCAATTTTGGGGCTTCACCATGTTTCATTGAAATGTACAGCTGTGTGTCATCCGCATAGCAGTGAAAGTTAACATTATGTTTTCGAATAACATCCCCAAGAGGTAAAATATATAGTGAAAACAATAGTGGTCCTAAAACGGAACCTTGAGGAACACCGAAATGTACAGTTGATTTGTCAGAGGACAGACCATTCACAGAGACAAACTGATATCTTTCCGACAGGTAAGATCTAAACCAGGCCAGAACTTGTCCGTGTAGACCAATTTGGGTTTCCAGTCTCTCCAAAAGAATGTGGTGATCGATGGTGTCAAAGGCAGCACTAAGGTCTAGTAGCACGAGGACAGATGCAGAGCCTCGGTCTGACGCCATTAAAAGGTCATTTACCACCTTCACAAGTGCAGTCTCAGTGCTATGATGGGGTCTAAAACCAGACAGAAGCATTTCATATACATTGTTTGTCTTCAGAAAGGCAGTGAGTTGCTGCGCAACAGCTTTTTCTAAAATTTTTGAGAGGAATGGAAGATTCGATATAGGCCGATAGTTTTTTATATTTTCCGGGTCAAGGTTTGGCTTTTTCAAGAGAGGCTTTATCACTGCCACTTTTAGTGAGTTTGGTACACATCCGGTGGATAGAGAGCTGTTTATTATGTTCAACATAGGAGGGCCAAGCACAGGAAGCAGCTCCTTCAGCAGTTTAGTAGGAATAGGATCCAGTATGCAGCTTGAAGGTTTAGAGGCCATGATTATTTTCATCATTGTGTCAAGAGATTTAGTACTAAAACACTTAAGTGTCTCTCCCGATCTCAGGCCCTCGCAGAGCTGTGCAGATCCAGGACAGCTAAGCCCTGGAGGAATACGCAGATTCAAAGAGGAGTCCGTAATTTGCTTTCTAATGGTCATGATCTTTTCCTCAAAGAAGTTCATGAATTTATTACTGCTGAAGTGAAAGCCATCCTCTCTTGGGGAATGCTGCTTTTTAGTTAGCTTTGCAACAGTATCTCAATTTTTTTTTGGATTGTTCTTATTTTCCTCGATTAAGTTGGAAAAGTAGGATGATCGAGCAGCAGTGAGGGCTCTTCGATACTGCACGGTACTGTCTTTCCAAGCTAGTCGGATGACTTCCAGTTTGGTGTGGCGCCATTTCCGTTCCAATTTCCTGGAAGCTTGCTTCAAAGCTCGGGTATTTTCTGTATACCAGGGAGCTAGTTTCTTATGACAAATGTTTTTCGTTTTTAGGGGTGCAACTGCATCTAGGGTATTGCGCAAGGTTAAATTGAGTTCCTCAGTTAAGTGGTTAACTGATTTTTGTCCTCTGACGTCCTTGTGTAGGCAGGAGTCTGGAAGGGCATCAAGGAATTTTTGTGTTGTCTGAGAATTTATAGCACGACTTTTGATGCTCCTTGGTTGGGGTCTGAGCAGATTATTTGTTGCGATTGCAAACGTAATAAAATGGTGGTCCGATAGTCCAGGATTATGTGGAAAAACATTAAGATCTACAACATTTATTCCATGGGACAAAACTAGGTCCAGAGTATGACTGTGGCAGTGAGTAGGTCCAGAGACATGTTGGACAAAACCCACTGAGTCGATGATGGCTCCGAAAGCCTTTTAGAGTGGGTCTGTGGACTTCTCCATGTGAATATTAAAATCACCAAAAATTAGAATATGATCTGCTATGACTACAAGGTCTGATAGGAATTCAGGAAACTCAGAGAGGAACGCTGTATATGGCCCAGGAGGCCTGTAAACAGTAGCTATAAAAAGTGATTGAGTAGGCTGCATAGATTTCATGACTAGAAGCTCTTTTTTTTTTTGTAAATTGAAATTTGCTATCGTAAATGTTAGCAACACCTCCGCCTTTGCGGGATGCACGGGGGATATGGTCACTAGTGTAACCAGGAGGTGAGGCCTCATTTAACACAGTAAATTCATCAGGCTTAAGCCATGTTTCAGTCAGGCCAATCACATCAAGATTATGATCAGTGATTAGTTCATTGACTATGACTGCCTTTGAAGTGAGGGATCTAACACTAAGTAACCCTATTTTGAGATGTGAGGTATCACGATCTCTTTCAATAATGGCAGAAATGGAGGAGGTCTTTATCCTAATAAGATTGCTAAGGCGAACACCGCCATGTTTAGTTTTGCCCAACCTAGGTCGAGGCACAGACACAGTCTGAATGGGTATGGCTGAGCTGACTACACTGACTGTGCTATTGGCAGACTCCACTAAGCTGGCAGGTTGGCTAACAGCCTGCTGCCTGGCCTGCACCCTATTTCATTGTGGGGCTAAAGGAGTTAGAGCCCTATCTATGTTGGTAGATAAGATGAGAGCACCCCTCCAGGTAGGATGGAGTCCGTCACTCCTCAGCAGGTCAGGCTTGGTCCTGTTTGTGGGTGAGTCCCAGAAAGAGGGCCAATTATCTACAAATTCTATCTTTTGGGAGGGGCAGAAAACAGTTTTCAACCAGCGATTGAGTGCTGAGACTTTGCTGTAGAGCTCGTCACTCCCCCTAACTGGGAGGGGGCCAGAGACAATTACTCGATGCCGACACATCTTTCTAGCAGATTTACACGCTGAAGCTATGTTGCACTTGGTGACCTCTGACTGTTTCATCCTAACATCGTTGGTGCCGACGTGGATAACAAATCTCTATACTCTCTACACTCGCCAGATTTAGCTTTAGCCAGCACCATCTTAAGATTAGCCTTAACGTCGGTAGCCCTGCCCCCTGGTAAACAGTGTATGATCGCTGGGTGATTCGTTTTAAGTCTAATACTGCGGGTAATGGAGTCGCCAATGACTAGGGTTTTCAATTTGTCAGAGCTAATGGTGGGAGCCTTCGGCGTCTCAGACCCCGTAACGGGAGGAGTAGAGACAAGAGAAGGTGAATGCACCAATTTGTAAGTCGCTCTGGATAAGAGCGTCTGCTAAATGACTTAAATGTAAATGTAAATGTAAAGACTCAGACTCAGACTCCGACTCGCTACATAATGGGGAAAACCGGTTGAAAGTTTCTGTCGGCTGAATGAGCGACACCGGTTGAGCATTCCAACAGCATTTCCCTCCAGAAGCCATGAGAAAGTTGTCCGGCTGCGGGGACTGTGCGGGGGGATTTATACTAACGTTACTATCTGTACTTACTGGTGGCACAGACGCTGTTTCTTCCTTTCCTACACTGAAATTACCCTTGCCTAACGATTGCGTCTGAAGCTGGGCTTGCAGCACAGCTATTTTCGCCGTAAGGCGATCGTTCTCCTGTATATTATGAGTACAGCGACTGCAATTAGAAGACATCATGTTAATGTTACTACTTAGCTTCGGCTGTTGAAGGTGTTGACGAACCATGTCCAGATAAAGCGTCCGGAGTGAAAAAGTTGAATGAGGGAAAAAAGTTGCGATGGAAAAACTAAAAATATAAACGGTAATTAAAAACAGAAACAAAACAAAAAACGTAAAGTTGTCAGCTAGCAAAGTAAAGTAAAGTTGGCAGCAAAACGCTCAGCAACAAAACGCACAGCAACCTATTGCGTTGTTTACCACTATTCGTTGATTTCGGTAGCGCATCCCCATATCTAATCGATCAGCTGTTGTCAAAGACAAAATTATTATGACATCCAGGCATTTAATTTTTTTTAAATGTCACATACTATAAAACTTAATTTTTTCGCATACTCAGATGGCCTACTATTTAGGACGCAAGTATGGGTATTCGGACACGGCCAGTGACTTTGTAAGAGGGGTCTCAAAGGAGCATAGGGGATTTAAAGGGTGTGTGTGTGTGTGTGTGTGTCAGTCACCAGATCTCAACCCAGTTGAACACTTATGGGAGATTCTGGAGCGGTAGCCTAGATAGCGTTTTCCATCAACAAAACACCAAATGATGGAAATTTAGAAGAATGGTGTTGCATCCCTGCAATAGAGTTCCAGACACTTGTACAATCAATTCCAAGGTGCATTTACACTTTTATTGCGGCTCGTGGTGCCCCAACACCCTATTAAGACACTTTATGTTGGTGTTTCCTTTATTTTGGCAGTTAGCTGTACATGTCCTTGTACTGTCATAAAACACTGTGATATCTTTAACTTCTTTGGGGTAGAGGGCAGTATTTTCACATCCGGATGAAAAGCGTGCCCAGAGTCAACGGCCTGCTACTCAGCCATAAAAGCTAGAATATGCATATTATTAGTAGATTTGGATAGAAAACACTCTGAAGTTTCTAAAACTGTTTGAATGATGTCTGTGAGTATAACAGAACTCATATGGCAGGCAAAAACCTGAGAAAAAATCCAACCAGGAAGTGGGAAATCTGAGGTTGGTCGATTTTCAACTCAGCTCCTATTGAAGATACAGTGGGATATTGGTAATGTTGCTTGTCTGATGCTTCTACTGTGAAGTGGGGCCGAATGAAAGGGGATTGAGTAAGGTCTACCATGAGCTGAACATGCGTTGACCATGCGCGTTCATGTGAGAGCGAGCTCTGTTCCATCGCACTTCTGAAGACGAAGGAATTCTCCGGTTGGAACATTATTGAAGATTTATGTTAAAAAAATCCTAAAGATTGATTCAATACTTTGTTTGTCATGTTTTTACGGACTGTAATATAACTTTTTTAACTTTTCGTCCGTACTTTCCGCTGGACTTGCCCGCGCGTCGTGAGTTTGGAAAGTGTACTGAACGCTAGAACAACAAGGACGAATTTGGACATAAATGATGGACATTATCGAACAAAACAAACATTTATTGTGGAACTGGGATTCCTGGGAGTGCATTCTGATGAAGATCATCAAAGGTAAGGGAATGTTTATATTCTTATTTCTGACTTCTGTTGACTGCACAATATGGCGGATATATTTTTGTCTTGATTGGGCTCTGAGCGCCGACCTCAGATTATTGCATGGTTTGCTTTTTCTGTAAAGCTTTTTTGAAATCTGACACAGCGGTTGCATTAAGGAGAAGTGCATCTAAAATTCCATGCATAACACTTGTATTTTCATCAACATTTATAATGAGTAGTTCTGTAAATTGATGTGGCTCTGCAAAATCACTGGATGTTTTGGAACTTCTGAACGTAACGCGCCAATGTAAACTCAGATTTTTGGATATACCGTAATTGCTGGACTATTAAGCGCACCTGAATATAAGCTGTACCCACTGAATTTAAAAAAAATATGTATTTTGTACATAAATAAACCGCACACGTCTATAAGCCGCAAGTGCCTACCGGTACTTTGAAACAAATGAACTTTACACAGCCTTTAAACGAAACACGGCTTGTAACAAAAATAAATAGGCTTTTAAACGAAACACGGCTTGTAAAAAAAATAAATAGGCTTTAACGAAACACGGCTTGTAACAAAAATTAAAAAAAATAGCAGTAAACAGTAGCCTACCAAGAAAGTCAAACTTCATTGCGGTGGCGATTGTTTTGGCTTTCAGTCGGATCTGCACAGTTGAAACACCTCGGCCGCCTGCTCTCTGTGTGTTGACCCAGTCTTCAAGCTCATTTTCTAGTTCGGGCCATCTGCTTTTCTTCTCTGAAAGCTTTTGTTGTCAGCGTCAGTTCCTCACGCTGCTGTTTCCAAATTCTTATCATCGACTCATTAAGGCCAAGCTCCCGTGCAGCAGCTCTATTTCCTTTTCCAACAGCCAGATCGATCGCCTTCAACTTGAAAGCTGCATCATATGCATTTCTCCGTGTCTTTGCCATGATGAGGATGAAAAAATGACTACCGTAATCAGAATGATGGCAAGTTTGAGCTCGCTCGATTTACGTGACATTATGTGACGGTGCTCAGTTTTTTGGCGGCATGAATCTTGTGAAAAAAAAAATAATCATAAATTAGCCGCGTCATTGTATAAACCGCGAGGTTCATAGCGTGGGAAAAAAGTAGCGGCTTATAGTCTGGAAATTACGGTACAGTGGGGAGAACAAGTATTAGATACACTGCCGATTTTGCAGGTTTCCCTACTTACAAAGCATGTAGAAGTCTGTAATGTTTATCATAGGTACACTTCAACTGTGAGAGATGGAATCTAAAACAAAAATCCAGAAAATCACATTGTATGATTTTTAAGTAATTAATTTGCATTTTATTGCATGACATAAGTATTTGATCACCTACCAACCAGTAAGAATTCCGGCTCTCACAGACCTGTTAGTTTTTCTTTAAGAAGCCCTCCTGTTCTCCACTCATTACCTGTATTAACTGCACCTGTTTGAACTCGTTACCTGTATAAAAGACACCTGTCCACACACTCAATCAAACAGACTCCAACCTCTCCACAATGGTCAAGACCAGAGAGCTGTTTATTGTCCCAGCTCTACTCTATACTCTAGTGCTACTGATGTGTAAAGGAAGTGAATTTTACCACTGTAAGTAATGTGACTCCATTGAAGTGGATGGAATAGAACCACAAATGCGACGGGAGAAGAAAAATCCATATCCCCTTGACAGCTAGTCATAATCCATTGCCAGGTCGATGCAATGTTAATGCCAATATCACTTTTTATTGGACACGTCTGAAAAATATTTCCTTGAAGGATCTACTTTGATGCCACTAATGGTCTCTCTTGGGGTGGTAGGTAGCCTAGCAGGGACAATACGTAGCACAGCAGCTAAGGAGTTAAACCTGTAGCCGAAAGGTCGCCTGTTTGTTTCCCGGGCCGGGCGCTGCAGAAAAAGGTGGAAATTGATTTGACAACTTGAGGGGTGCTATGTTCATATCCTAACAACAATCTCCTACTGTTGGGCCCTTGAGCAAGGCCCTTAATCCTACAATGTGCTCTCCATCCACTGCAGTTTGACCCTGTGCTCCTCTTGTCTGTGTGGGGGGTTGATAAAATAATTTCCAAGGCTCGCTGTAACTATGGACAATAAAGTAGTAAAAGTACCCTCTGAAGTTGTCCTCACAGACAGACAGGGCCTGTAGGTGTTACTGGGGATGGGCAATCGAATCCTGGAGGGCCGCAAGGGTGCAGGCATTTGTACCAACCTAGCATTAACACACCTGACTTAATCAACTAATCATAGTCTTAAATTTAAGCTTTAGCATACTTTTGAATTTGGTTTATTAGAGCTGAACAAAAGCCAGCACACATTGTTCAGGAACAAAGTTGCACATCCCTGTTTAGTGTGTATCCTGCCGTAGAGGGGGAGGGGGGGGGGGGGGGGGGGGGTCACAGTCATTTCTGGGCATATTGGCAAGCTGCTAGTGCTGGTCTCGAACAGTGTAAAAAACATTAGGAACAGCCTAAATTTATCAGGGCATGGACTCTACAAGGGTGTCAAGCATTCCACATGGATGACTGCCGATGTTGACTCCAATGCTTCTCACAGTTGTCAAGTTTTCCGGATGTCCTTTGGGTGGTGGATAATTTTTGATACATACAGGAAACTATTGAGCATGAAAACCCCAGCAACGTTGCAGTTCTTGACACACTCAAACCTGCGTGCCTAGCACCTACTACCATACCCCATTCAAAGGCTTTTACATTTTTTGTCTTGCCCATTCACCATCTGAATGGAACACATACACAATCCATGTCTCAATTGTCTCAATGCTTAAAAATCCTTCATAGCACGTCTCCTCCCCTTCATCTACACTGATTGAAGTGGATTTAACAAGTGACATCAATAAGGATTCACCTGGTCAGTCTGTCATGGAAAGAGTTCCTAATGTTTTGTATACTCAGTGTATGGTGGTAGTATTAAGAAATTGGTTCTGAAAAAGCTGGCACCACTATCTGGTACAATTAAAACAGCTCTCTTTTCAGAGCAGCTACTTTGATTACACTGCTGTTTTCAGTTGCGGTTAAAATCATTAATATATTCTAGTGGTTACAGGAAGGCCACCTAGTGTCACAGGACAAAAAGATCATCAAGAACCTCAGCCACCTGAACAACGGCCTTTTCAGCTTGCTACCATTTAGACGGCGGAGACAGTACAGGTGCATCAAAGCTGGGACCGAGAGACTGAAAAACAGCTTCTATCTCCAGGCCATCAGACTGTTAAATAGTCACCATTAGCCGACCTCCACCCAGTACTAGCCGGCTACTAGTGATGCGCGGGTTGACTCATAACCCATAACCGCAGGGCGGGCGGTTCATGTTCATGTTATATTGTGTTGATGAAGGGCGGGTGGGTGGTGGGCAGGTTGAATACAGAGAAAACAATACCTTAAATGCATGAATGTACCATTCTCATGCAATTTATATCTATAGGCTACATTTAGGTTTTTCTTTCATTTTTTAGGCTTTCTGGCATTAGTGCTTAGCCTAAGCCTAAGTTTTAGGTCCTAACTATAGCGCGGGACATAGGACTTCAAATAGACCAATGGCACATCAAGGGAACTGTAGCCTAACTGCTCAGATGGGTTAAATGTAAACTGAAATCTGGACACTGACTATATGTCTATAATCTCACAGAGCCTAATAGATTATGAACTAATGCACAATTGAGCATTTCTTGCAGTAAAACTATACATCAAAAGTAAGCTAGATTTTTACTCAGGAAATAGGATTTCTTTCTTTCATCTTAAGATAATGTGAATGCGCAGTTAGCTACGGTCTGTAGAGGTGCTATCTTTATCAGCATCATAAAAGCTGATACTTTTTCAAACACATAAAATATGCATCCAAGCTGAACTGAAATCTTATCAGAAACATGTTGGGTCTTTTCCACAGCTTTCTATTTCCTTAGAACCGGTCAAACTGATGTCTTTGCTCCACGAAAGAAGCAGAGATGACAGAGAAGTTTGTCAATTAGATTGAAGCATTCATTCAATCATTTATGACATCATTCTGGTGAGAAAGGGTTTATTTAGTCTTCTAGGGAAACATTTGACAGAAGAAAAGCTTAATGTATCTAATTACAGACAAGCTAACTAACAAATAGCTTACCAAAATGTTGGAAATTATAAGCAGATATGTATTAAAATCTTTCCACTATCTCTGACTGTAGCTTACAGCGCATTTTCTATATTAGCAGGTTAGCGTTGGGTGCAGGCCTCAGATTTTCACTTTATCACATATAGTCTGGTTGCAGATGGCTAATTAGCAATTGGGGTCGGGTGTGGGGGAACAAACAGCTGCCCCGCGCACCTCTACCAGCTACCTCCAGTACTCTACCCTGCACGTTAGAGACTGCTGCCCTATGTACAGTTGAAGTCGGAAGTTTACATACACTTATGTAGGAGTCATTAAAACAAGTTTTTCAACCACTCCACAAATGTCTTGTTAACAAACTATAGTTTTGGAAAGTTGGTTAGGACATCTACTTTGTGCATGACACAAGTCATTTTTCCAACAATTGTTTACAGACAGATTATTTCACATATAATTCACTGTATCACAATTCTAGTGGGTCAGAAGTTAACATACACTAAGTTGACTGTGCCTTTAAATAGCTTGGAAAATTCCAGAAAATTATGTCATGGCTTTAGAAGCTTCTGATAGGCTAATTGACATCATTTGAGTCAATTGGAGGTGGACCTGTGGATGTATTTCAAGGCCTACCTTCAAATTATCTATATCCACAGTAAAACGAGTCCTATATCGACATAACCTGAAAGGCCGCTCAGCAAGGAAGAAGCCACTGCTCCAAAACCGCCATAAAAAAGCCAGACTAGGGTTTGCAACTGCGCATGGGGACAAAGATCGTACTTTTTGGTGAAATGTCCTTTGATCTGATTAAACAAAAATAGAACTGATTGGCCATAATGACCATCGTTATGTTTGGAGGAGAAAAGGGAACGCTTGCAAGCCGAAGAACACCATCCCAACTGTGAGGCACGGGGGTGGCAGCATCATGTTGTGGGGGTGCTTTGCTGCAGGAGGGACTGGTGCACTTCACAAAATAGATGGCATCATGAGGTAGAAAAATTATGTGGATATATTGAAGCAACATCAAGACATCAGTCAGGAAGTTAAAGCTTGGTCGCAAATGGGTCTTCCAAATGGACAATGACCCAAGCATACTTCCAAAGATGTGGCAAAATGGCTTAAGGACAACAAAGTCAAGGAATTGGAGTGGCCATCACAAAGCCTTGACCTCAATCCTATAGAAAATTTGTGGGCAGGACTGAACAAGGGTGTGCGAGCAAGGAGGCTTACAAACCTGACTCAGTTACACCAGCTCTGTCAGGAGGAATGGGCCACAATTCACCCAACTTATTGTGGGAAGATTGTGGAAGGCTACTCGAAACGTTTGACCCAAGTTAAACAATTTAAAGACAATGCTACCAAATACTAATTGAGTGTATGGAAACTTCTGACCCACTGGCAATGTGATGAAAGAAACAAAGCTGAAATAAATAATTCTCTCTTCTATTATTCTGACATTTCACATTCTTAAAGTAAAGTGGTGATCCTAACTGACCTAAGACAGGGAATTTGTACTAGAATTAAATGTCAGGAATTGTGAAAAACTGAGTTTAAATGTATTTGGCTAAGGTGTATGTAAACTTCCGACTTCAACTGTACATAGTTATTGAACACTGGTCACTTTAATAATGTTTACATACTGTTTTACCCACTTCATATGTATATAATTTTAAACCACAGGGAGTTATCACTAGGGTGCATTGGTCTCTTTCCTCTATGATAGATGCACCACATACCCAGGCTACCACTCACTCTCTGTTGGGAAATAAGACCAGCATGAAGAAAAAACATGTAGCATGGCTGTCAGTTTGAGATACGTTTCACTCCACCTTGTCTGAAAGACCTTAACTTCAAATTAGTAATTTGTACTGTGTACAACCATGTAATTGTATGGTATCATTTCAAATGGTATTAGGCCTAATGGGAAGTGCAACTAGCATTCCCAATAAAGACAATATCCCTCTAACGAGTCTAGAGATATGAAACACTGAAACTAGGCCACTGTGGACAGTTTTATAGCAGGCTGAGAACCAGAGAACATCCTCTCATCCAAATCTCTGCAAAGCAATGGTCTTTTATTTCCTTCCCTCCCTTCTTCCATCCCTCCTCACTCTGTTCTTCAACGGTCTAATGAGATGGTTGAAAGACATTTTGAAGGACAGCCACCGTTTGAAGAGCTGACAGCCAAAGCCCTGGTGGCAACTGTGCTGGTTATTGTGGGTGGGTGGCATCTGATGGCTGGCTTCGCTACAGTGATCCCTATTTCAGCCACTGGGAGTTAAAGGCTCTCCAGCTGGGCCTACCAGTACTGGTACTAGTTCTGTTCTTACAGCTGTAGAGTAGGGAGAGCTTGGAGACAGAGACATGAATAATGCATGGTTCCGGCTGTTAAATGGACATCTGCATGAAGGCATTGGGTTTGGTTATTAAACAGAAAGTCTAACTGCATCCTTCTTTTAAACACATCTGTTGGGTTTAGTGACAGGCAGCCTAGAGCTAGAGAGTCATTAGCCACTGCTTGCTCTAGACTAACACTACCACAAACAACCTGAAAGCGTGCAGCGCCAGCCAGCCATGCTATGGGCAGCCAACCGGAACAGGGGAACAGGGGAGCCAGGGGTAAAGATGGGAGTCTGGTTATAGGGGTATCTGTCAGTCAGATAATTTCTGCCTCTGTTCTGTTCCTTGTCTGACTAATACATTACATCACCAACAGTATATGGACACCCCTTCAAATTAGTGGATTCAGCTATTTCAGCCACACCCGTTGCTGACACGTTTATAAAATCAAGCACACCACCATGCAATCTCCATAGACAAACATTGGCAGTAGAATGGCCTTACTGAACAGCTCAGTTATGTTCAACATAGCACCGTCATAGGATGCCACCTTTCCAATAAGTCAGTTTGTCAAATTTCACATTTCTAGCCCTGCTAGAGCTGCCCCGGGTCAACTGTAAGTGCTGCTATTGTGAAGTGGAAACGTCTAGAAGCAGTAACAAAGTGGTAGGCCACATAAGCTCATAGAATGGGACCACCGAGTACTGAAGCACGTAGTTCGTAAAAATCGCCTGTCCTTGGTTGCAACACTCACTACCGAGTTCTAAACTGCCTCTGGAAGCAACGTCAGCACAAGAACTGTTTGTCAGGAGCTTCATGAATTGGGTTTCCATGGCCGAGCAGCCACACACAAGCCTGAGATCAACATGCGCAATGCCAGGCATTGGCTGGAGTGGTGTAAAGCTCGCCGCCATTGGACTCTGGAGCAGTGAAAACATTCTCTGGAGTGATGAATCACGCATCACCATATGGTGCAAGGAGAATGCTACCTGCTCCAATGCATAGTCCCAACTGTAAGGTTTGGTGGAAGAGGAATAATGGTCTGGGGCTTTTTTAATGGTTCTGGCTAGGCCCCTTCATTCAAGTGAAGGGAAATCTTAACACTATAGCATAAAATGACATTCTAGACGATTCTGTGCTTCCAACTTTGTACCAACAGTTTCGGGAAGGCCCTTTCCTGTTTCACCATGACAATGCCCCCGTGCACAAAGCAAGGTCCATACATACATGATTTGTTGGTGTGGGATTGGTGTGGAAGAACTTGACTGGCCTGCACAGAGCCCTGACCTCAACCCCATCCAACACCTTTGGGATGGATTGGAACGCTGACTGCGAGCCAGACCTAATCACCCAACATCAGTGCCTGACCTCACTAATGCCCTTGTGGCTGAATGGAAGCAAGTCCCTGCAGCAGTGTTCCAACATCTAGTGGAAAGCCTTCCCAGAAGAGTGGAGGCTGTTGTAGCGGCAAAGGGGGGACCAACTCCATATTAATACCCATGATTTTAGAAGAGATGTTCTACGAGCAGGTGTCTACATAGTTTTGGTCATATTGTGTCATTTTCTGGCCTCACTTCTCTACTTTAATTTCCTTCTCCTTCATTTAACAAGGGGCTAGATTATATCAGATCTGCGCTAGCTGACACCCACATAGTGGTTGTTTTGGTTGTCAGAGTTGGAATTACATTAGAGCTGTCAAATCCACGAGTGGCTTCTTGCGTTAGCTTAGCACAGACACTGCCAATGGATGCAACGAAATCACCCGACTTTATAATATGGTAAATCCCATGATACCTTGATTAGACTTGCTATAAATTCCCCCATCCAAATTAACATGAAAACATGCATTAGCCGACACTTTCTCTCGCCATTTGAACCTCTAACCCTTTCGGGATAATAAGGGAGTGGTTTGTGACACGCAAGAGCAGTTGCTCACCTATTTGTCAGCTCATACCACAGTTATACCGCCAAAACATCTACTATGTGGATGTCCGCTAACACGGGTTAATAGTTGATCTGATTGAATAGACAGGTCCATTTCCTACTTCGTTTTTTTCCTATTTTCTTCCCGCATGTCTTAGGCTACTGGTGCTGGGTCCTGAGTGAAAGACTTCAGGCCCACATGTCTCCGGCCTCTACTGTCAGTCGTGATTTAAGACCTGTCACACACTACCAACAGCACACGCTGCTCATGACACATGAAAGGATGTTTGTCAGGGCACCCCCACCACTTGAACTGCACTTCCAACTCTCCCTCTACAGTCTGCACATGTGGCATATAGAGGCTTCTTAGAGGAAGAAAACTGGACACGGATGGCAAGGAGTTACTATATTATACAGCATGCCCATTTTAAACAGCATTGCATGGTTTAAGGGTAATATAAATATTTTTTGGGAGATTGATCCAAGAGATCCAATTTCTTCCCTATAGAACCACAGTCATTGATAGTGTAGATACTGTATCTGGCTGGCCTGCAGACATTTTTTTCTATACATGGGGGGTAAGACAGATAAAGCCTGAGCTCTAATATAGATGAAGCTGCATTATACTGTAGATGGTGGGGTTGTGGCGGTGGAGAGTTCAGTCTATGAACAAGGCAGATAATATGAGACTCTTCTGATGTGGTGCAGGGTAGAGTACATCGCTACCGTAACTTTATAGATTGGTGGTCCTTGCCCTGGTGGTGCAGGGTAAAGTCAGCCACTATATTAACTTTATAGATTGTTGTTCCTCGCCCTGGTGGTGCAGGGTAAAGTCAGCCACTATAGTAACTTTATAGATTGCTGGTCCTCGCCCTGGTGGTGCAGGGTAAAGTCAGCCACTATAGTAACTTTTTTGATTGCTGGTCCTCGCCCTGGTGGTGCAGGGTAACGTCAGCCACTATAGTAACTTTATAGATTGCTGGTCCTCGCCCTGGTGGTGCAGGGTAAAGTCAGCCACTATAGTAACTTTTTTGATTGCTGGTCCTCGCCCTGGTGGTGCAGGGTAAAGTCAGCCACTATATTAACTTTATAGATTGTTGTTCCTCGCCCTGGTGGTGCAGGGTAAAGTCAGCCACTATAGTAACTTTATAGATTGCTGGTCCTCGCCCTGGTGGTGCAGGGTAAAGTCAGCCACTATAGTAACTTTTTTGATTGCTGGTCCTCGCCCTGGTGGTGCAGGGTAACGTCAGCCACTATAGTAACTTTATAGATTGGTGGTCCTCGCCCTGGTGGTGCAGGGTAAAGTCAGCCACTATAGTAACTTTATTGTAGTTCAGTTACTTAAGTGGTTCTACTAGATTGTTCTTTACACTACCAGTTTGATCTGACCTAGCAGCACATAGTACAATAACTGAATGGTCTAGGGTGACCAGACGTCCCCAATTTCCTGAAAGAGTCCCCGATTTTGGTGGCCTGTCCCCGGCCAGAGCTGTCACCAAAAATGAGAAAAAATAAACTAAATTGAGGCTGATATAACAATAATCTAACACTGTATCCAATCACATTTTTATGTAAAAAGGATGCTTATCCCTGTACCAATCTCATTTGCTCCTTTTAAGAGAACGCGTTATCAGCTATACATTGTAATCACTACATGAACAACCATGCCCATGTGCTCTTCTATCACGCATGCAATGATGTCCCAGGGGGAAAAACTGTTTGTTTGCAGTAACTTCTTTGTTTTTGTAATATAGTTTTGTATTGTTTTATTTTAGCGCAGCTACCCCCCGCTTCCCAGATATTGATACTGTCTGTGTGTGGTTCATACAAGTCTGTGGGCATGAATCATAAGTTAATTTGGTGTCGTTAGGACTGTGATTGCCTAATAGTCCAGTCCATTAGTTCATTAGGAGGAGATGGGTTTCATGGGAGAGACGGGTCTTGATGGCTCCCATTTCAGACCCATTAAGAAAACATTCCAGATAGTTTAGGATGATGCTCATCTGAGTTAGGTCAACAGTTAGAGACCACGCTGTACAGTAGACCTCCTATCTGGTGTGTTCAGTTAGGTTTACCCCCGGGACCTGGTGAAACCACAGCCTCAGTAGTTTTAGGGGCTCTCAAGTGATATGAATTGCAGTAGGTTTAAGGGATTTTTTCTTCTTCACTTTAGCTAATAGCTTGATGTAGTGACTGGTCTCTCATATGCTTTTCATTGTTGGGATTTTAATTCATTCAGGCTAAATTTGTCAGTTGGGTGAATGCTTAAATGAATCCCTGTATCTAAATATCTTATTTAAATTAACTAACATAGATAAATCATGCATGAATATCGCGCCATCTTTGACACAATCATACTTTCAAATGAAATCTCACTAGTTTAACCTGACACACAATGTCTTAAGTTTTATTTTAAATAATAAGCTGCAGCTTGTCAACTGCCGTGATTCCATCTCCCTAAACACATGCCTCGAAGGTCAGCTCTCTCATTTGGTAAATAGTCTCCATGACTACATTAGTGGAAGGCTCTGTTGATTGAATTAGGGAGGACTGGGATGTTCTGGAGACAGAGGAGGGGAGAGGACAGGGAGGTCTTGTTTAAAAAAGGATCATATGATCTGCTTGACATGCTGTGGGAAGGACAGACTGCCTAGTATGAGAGAACTCTGTGGAGCTAAGGCAAGAACAGGTCAAATTAAGGTCCTACCATTGTTTTTCTCCTACCAGGCAGTTCCCCATCCATGTCAAAGAGATCCTGTGTTTTGAACACTGCCTTGTAGAGGAGCATCAACTGAGTTCAGGTTTCCAATCAACTCCCTCACTCATCAGAGCTTTTACTAATCCTACCTAAACCTGGCCTAGGACACTCTATGACTCTCCATCAATTTGACCTGCTCTAAAGCCTTCCAGAATCTAGCTAGTATTATATTATACTATAGTACCTACCAGGTAGGTGTAAGCCTTAGCCTGCTCTATGGAGTCAGAAACAGAACACCCTACGACTTCTCACGATGTTCCTTGTGACAGTGAACACGCACAAGCTGGACTGCCGTTTAATAACCCAAGCAAGTCTGTGCAGAAACTAGTGAAGGCCGTTTTGAAGGAGGCGCAGAGTCACTCAGAGACAGAGTTAAGAGAATTGAGGATGGAATGAGCAGAGAGTGAAAAAGGCACAGAAAAATCAGAACAGCGATAGAGCCGGTTAGATGGTCAAATTGATGTTGCCCACTGTTTGAGAAGCATTGAGCTGCAGATTATGTGTGGTGACGCTTCATGGTCTGCGAATCTCAAAACTCATGCGCTTGTGCCTCATGGTATTTAAAAAAATCTCAAATGGTGTGTATGTGCGACATTTGTTGGTCTCATCGCGTGAGTCAGTAGCTTTATTCCAGGGCGTCAGTGGGCTAAGCACATACCAGTCAGCGCACTGAACCAGAACCAGGTTAGTACACACTAGCTAGGATAGCAAGCTTGTACACACTAGCTAGTACAACACTAGCTAGCTAGTACACGCTAGCTAGTCCCTATTTTTTAATTCAAAATGTAATTTCACCACTGCTGTTGATAGTGGTAATGTTGGTGTTGGTAATGGCGCCTGAAGAAATGGCAGCAGTTTTACGGGCGCTCAACCAATTGTGCTATTATCTGGGGGTTTTTCGCGTTATTTGTAACTTATTTTGTACATAGTGTTTCTGCAACCGTATCTTACAGCAAAAAAGAGCTTCTGGATATCTGGACAGCGATCACTCACCTCGGATTAGACAAAGATTTCTTCTTCAACAAGCAAGAAGCACAAGGCATTCTCCAAACACCTGACAGTGCCATCATCCCCGTTATTTGCAAGGGGAGGCGACGCAGGTACAGAGGACAAAGAGCTGGATGCCTGGTCAGGAGTGGGAAAGCTGTCATTACCGTCAATACTACTCGCCAACGTGCAATCATTGGACAATAAACTAGAGGTACGATCACGAATGTCCTACCAACGGGACATCAAAAACTGTAATATCCTATGTTTCACAGAATTGTGGCTGAACGACAACATGGATATTCAGCTAGCGGGATATACGCTGCACCGGCAAGATAGAACAGCACAATCCGGTAAGACGAGGGGGGGGGGGGGGGGTCTGTGCATATTTGTTATCAACAGCTGGTGGACGAAATCTAAGGAAGTCTCTAGATTTTGCTCACCTGAAGTAGAGTATATTGTGATAAATTGCAGGCCACACTACTTGCCTAGAGAGTTTTCAGCTATACTTTTCGTGGCTGTTTATTTACCACCACAGACAGATGCTGGCACTAAGACCTCACTCAGACAGCTGTATAAGGAAATAAGCAAACAGGAAACCACTCACCCAGAGACGGCACTCTAGTGGCTGGAGACTTTAATGCAGGGAAACTTAAATCAGTTCTACCAAATTTCCATCAACATGTTAAATGTGCAACCAGAGGGGAAAAAAATCTAGATCACCTGTACTCCACACACAGAGAAGCGTACAAAGCTCTCCCTCACCCTCCATTTGGTAAATCCGACCACAACTCTATCCTCCTGATTTCTGCTTACAAGCAAAAATGAAAGCAGGAAGCAACAGTGACTCGGTCTATAAAAAAGTGGTCTGATGAAGCAGATGCTAAACTACAGGACTGTTTTGCTATCAAAGACTGGAACATGGATTCTTCCGATGACATTGAGGAGTACACCACATCAGTCACTGGCTTTATCAATAAGTGCATCGAGGACGTCATCCCCACAGTGACTGTACGTACATACCCCAACCAGAAGCCATGGATTACAGGCAACATTCGCACTGAGCTACAGGGTAGAGCTGCCGCTTTCACGGTGCGGGACTCTAACCCTGAAGCTTACAAGAAATCCTGCTATGCCCTGCGACGAACCATCAAACAGGCAAAGCATCATTACAGGGCTAAGATTGAATCATACTACACAGGCTCCGACGCTCGTCTTATGTGGCAGGGCTTGCAAACTATTACAGACGACAAAGGGAAGCACAGCCGCGAGCTGACCAGTGACACGAGCCTACCAGACGAGCTAAATCACTTCTATGCTCGCTTTGAGGCAAGCAACACTGAGGCATGCATGAGAGCATCAGCTGTTCCGGCCGACTGTGATCACGCTCTCCGTAGCCGACGTGAGTAAGACCTTTAAACAGGTCAACATACACAACATACAAGGCTGCTGGGCCGACGGATTACCAGGATGTGTGCTCCGGGCATGTGCTGACTCTTCACTGACATTTTCAACATGTCTCTGATTGAGTCTGTAATATCAACATGTTTCAAGCAGACCACCATAGTCCCTGTGCCCAAGAACACGAAGGCAACCTGCCTAAATGACTACAGACTCGTAGCACTCACGTCCGTAGCCATGATGTGCTTTGAAAGGCTGGTAATGGCTCACATCAACACCATTATCCCAGAAACCATAGACCCACTCCAATTTGCATACCTCCCAAACAGATCCACAGATGATGCAATCTCTATTGCACTCCACACTGACCTTTCCCACCTGGACAAAAGGAACACCTATGTGAGAATGCTTTTCATTGACTACAGCTCAGCATTCAAAACCGTAGTACCCTCAAAGCTCATCACTAATCTAAGGATCCTGGGACTAAACACCTCCCTCTGCAACTGGATCCTGGACTTCCTGACGGGCCGCCCCCAGGTGTTGAGGGTAGGTAGCAACACATCTGCCACGCTGATCCTCAACACTGGAGCCCCTCACGGGTGCGTGCTCAGTCCCCTCTTGTACTCCCTGTTCACCCACGACTGCATGGCCAGGCACGACTCCAACACCATCATTAAGTTTGCAGATGACACAACAGTGGTAGGCCTGATCACCGACAACGATGAGACAGCCTATAGGGAGGAGGTCAGAGACCTGGCCGGGTGGTGCCAGAATAACAACCTATCCCTCAACGTAACCAAGACTAAGGAGATGATCATGGACTACAGGAAAAGGAGGACCGAGCACGCCCCCATTCTCATCTACGGGGCTGTAGTGGAGCAGGTTGAGAGCTTCAAGTTCCTTGGTGTCCACATCAACAACAAACTAGAATAGTCCAAACACACCAAGCCAGTCATGAAGAGGGCACGACAAAGCCTATTCCCCCTCAGGAGACTGAAAAGATTTGGCATGGGTCCTGAGATCCTCAAAAGGTTCTACAGCTGCAACATCAAGATCATCCTGACTGGTTGCATCACTGCCTGGTACGGCAATTGCTCGGCCTCTGACCGCAAGGCACTAAAGGGTAGTGCGTACGGCCCAGTACATCACTGGGGCTAAGCTGCCTGCCATCCAGGACCTCTACACCAGGAGGTGTCAGAGGAAGGACCTAAACATTGTCCAAGACCCCAGCCACCCCAGTCATAGACTGTTCTCTCTACTACTGCATGGCAAGCGGTACCGGCGTGCCAAGTCTAGGACAAAAAGGCTTCTCAACAATTTTTACCCCAAGCCATAAGACTCCTGAACAGGTAATCAAATGGCTACCCGGACTATTTGTATTGTGAGCGCCCCCCTCCCCTTCTTTTTTACGCTGCTGCTACTCTCTGTTTATCATATATGCATATTCACCATAACTATACACTCATGTACATACTACCTCAATTGGGCCGACCAACCACTGCTCCCACACATTGGCTAACCGGGCTATCTGCATTGTGTCCCACCCGCCAACCCCTCTTTTACACTACTACTACTCTGTTCATCATATATGCATAGTCACTTTAACCATATCTACATGTACATACTACCTCAATCAGCCTGACTAATCGGTGTCTGTATGTAGCCTCGCCACTTTTATAGCCTCGCTACTGTATATAGCCTGTCTTTTTTACTGTTGTTTTTAATTCTTTACATACCTATTGTTCACCTAATACCTTTTTTGCACTATTGGGTAGAGCCTATAAGTAAGCATTTCACTGTAAGGTGAAACACCTGTTGTATTCGGCACACGTGACAAATAAACGTTGATTTAATTTGGTAGTGGTAACACACCATCATTTCTGGCACCATTTGACATCCTGTCAGCTCGTATGTCTCATAGCGTCTGTGGCATGAGAAGGTATCTGCTGCAGCCAGACCCTATTGCACTGTTTAGTTAGATGGTCAAATTGATGTTGCTCACTATTTAGTAAGATGGTCTATCTGGACTGGCCTAGTCTGAGAGTCATCTAGTGGCTATCAGTGTGTTGTTGTTGTTAAGGGGCAGACCCTTGAATGTCATTGTGTCGTGTTATGTGTGAGTTGCGTTGGTCAGCAGAATAAGACTGAGGTCTGGGGCAGTGAAACATTGTGTGTGTGGCTCTATCCTAATACCCCCCTTAGCCCCCCCCCTCTGTTTAACGTGATCCTGCGAGCCCCATCGAGTCAGTATCCCAATTCAACTTTGAGTGATGCGTAGTGTCTTTTCAGCCCTCTAGTTGGTCCTCCAAACGAAACGATTCGAGATGCAGACTTTCTATTCAGTGTTTCCGAAAACTCCCATGAAGCTCTGCGACCCAACCCTGGAGAGTTGCTTCAGAATAATGGCTGACAAAAATTTGCCATTTAGCCAGCTGGCTATACATTTAGCTTGCAAATGGGGGTTTGACATTTGTATGAATTGTAATTTGTGTTTAATGTTTTAGGGACTTCTGAGCAAACCAGACTGTCATCTTGTGAAACCTAGTGCATGTATAGAATTTAGGTAAAGCATTTACTGCAAAATGAATAAACAATTTTGTAAGCTTGTCTTGCTGTTCATAAAGAAATGTCAGTCCATCACTTGTAATTGCTCTTTAATGTACTAACATTAACGTTAGAGATGGAAGATATTAGCATGCAATGCAGCTGAAGTAACGTAGCTAACTCTTTTCTTACTTATTGTGTAGTGGAGGATAAAAAATACCTGTATGGCTATGCATGTGTAGCTATGTAGCCGATCTGTGTTTTGATCCTAAAATGTTTGGTATATATTTTAGTTCAGAACAGTGGTTTTAATTGATTCCATTGGTTAATCATTAATCCCCAATAAATTGCACGAAAGAAATGCGATCGTTACATGTCAAACAGCTATTATGGAATCAAAGTCCTACTTCAGTACTACTCAACATTGAACCACAGGCA
The DNA here is from genome assembly GCF_029448725.1 of Salvelinus fontinalis. Classification (NCBI taxonomy): domain Eukaryota; kingdom Metazoa; phylum Chordata; class Actinopteri; order Salmoniformes; family Salmonidae; genus Salvelinus; species Salvelinus fontinalis. The sequence continues at coordinate 19,494,791 of NC_074668.1, read as the reverse complement.
GAGGATGGGTACATTACGGGCACATAGTTTTTTTTAAATTTAATTTGTTGCTCATATGGAAAGTACATATCTGTTGCATGAGAAATATAAGGAAAGCTATTACTGCCGTCAGTACATGCAGTACAGTACAGGCAGCAAGACAAAGGAGCTGATTGTGGACTACAGGAAAAGGTGGGCCGAACAGGCTCCCATTTACATCTTCGGGGCTGTAGTGGAGCGGGTCGAGAGTTTCAAGTTCCTTGGTGTCCAAGACAGTCGTGAAGAGGGCATGACCAAACCTTTCCTCCCCTGAAAAGATTTAGTATGTGTCCCCCAGATCCTCAAAAAGTTCTACAGCAGCACCAGAGAGCATCCTGGCCGGTTGCATCACCGCCTAGTATGGCAACTACTCGGCATCTGACCGCAAGGCGCAAGAGAGGGTAGTGCGTACGGCCCAGTACATGACTGGGGCCAACCTTCCTGCCATCCAGGACCTCTAGGCGGTGTCAGAGGAAATCCCATAAAATTGTCAGACTCCAGTCACCCAAGTCATAGACTGTTTTCTCTGCTACCGCACGGCAAGCGGTACCGGACCAAAAGGCTCCTTAACAGCTTCTACCCCCAAGCCATAAGACTGCTGAACAACTAATAAAATGGCCACCGGACTATTTACATTGACAACCCCCTCCATTTGTTTTGTACACTGCTGCTACTCACTGTTTATTATCTATGCATAGCCACTTCACCCCTACCTACTTGTGCAAATGACCTCAACTAACCTGTACCCGCGCACACTGACTCGGTACCGGTACCCCCTGTATATAGCCTCGTTATTGATATTTTATTGTGTTTAAAAAAATATATATATTTGGTAAATATTTTCTTAACTCTTCTTGAACTGCACTGTTGGTTAAGGGCTTGTAAGTAAGCATTTTAAAATTGTTATTTGACCTTTTATTTAACTAGGCAAGACAGTTAAGAACATTCTTATTTTCAATGACGGCCTAGGAACAGTGGGTTTAACTGCCTTGTTCACAGGCTTTTTACCTTGTCAGCTTGGGGATTTGATCTTGCAACCTCAGTTACAAGTCCAAAGCTCTAACCACTAGACTACCTGCCGCCCCCAATTTCACGGTAAGGTCTACAGTTGTTGTATTCGGCGCATGTGACAAATAAAGTTTGATTTGAAAGGCATTGTGAAAAACACAAGGCTCGTCGTCAATGAATTGCGTGGTATAGGCTATCCTTTCGCAGCTTCTGCTGTTCGCGAGTGATGTAGTGATGTCCCATTCCATAGGGTTATTTATCTCTCCCTACTAGAGGTTTACTGATTAATCGGAATGGCCGATTTAATTAGGGCTGAGTTATTGCAGTCCACAAGGAGACTGCGTGGCAGGCTGACCACCTGTTACGCGAGTGCAGGCAGCAAGGAGCCATGGTAAGTTGCTAGCTAGCATTAAACTTATCTTATAAAAAACAATCAATCTTAACATAATCACTAGTTAACTACACATGGTTGATGATATTACTAGTTTAACTAGCTTGTCCTGCGTTGCATATAATCACTGCGGTGCCTGAAATTGTGTCACTTCTCTTGTGTTCAGTGTAAGCAGAGTCAGGGTATATGCAGCAGTTTGTGTCGCCTGGCTTTTTGCGAACTGTGTGAAGACAATTTCTACTTAACAAAGACCATAATTCATTTGCCGGAATTTTACATAATTATGTCATTACATTGAAGGTTGTGCAATGTTACACCCGTTCGATAAAATACGGAGCGGTTCCGTATTTCACAGAAAAAATAAACGTTTTGTTTTTGAAATTATAGTTTCCGGATTTGACTATATTAATGACCTACGGCTCGTATATCAGTGTGCTTATTATATTGTAATTAAGTCCATGATTTGATATTTGATAGAGCAGTCTGACTGAGCAGTGGTAGGCAGCAGCAGGCTCGTAAGCATTCATTCAAACAGCACTTTCCTGCGTTTTTCAGCAGCTCTTCGCAATGCTTGAAGCACAGCGCTGTTTATGACTTCAAGCCTATCAACTCCCGAGATTAGGCTGGCAATACTAAAGTTGTAACGGTAGTCCTCCTCCTCTTCAACCGAAAAGGAGGAGTAGTGATTGAACCAAGGCGCAGCGGGTTGTGAATACATAATTTAATAAAGACACGACAAAACAATGAAGACAGAAAACTTGAATAAACTACAAAATAACAAAACCGAAATTTATAGACAGACCTGAACAAATACGAACTTACAAATAACGCGAAGAACACACGAACAGGGAAAATAGACTACACAAAAGAACGATGAACAAACAAACCGAACAGTCCCGTATGGTGCGACAAACACTGACACAGGAGACAACCACCCACAACGAACACTGTGAAACAACCTACCTAAATATGACTCTCAATTAGAGTAACGCCAAACACCTGCCTCTAATTAAGAGCCATACCAGGCAACCCTTAAACCAACATAGAAACAGAAAACATAGAATGCCCACCCAAACTCACGTCCTGACCAACTAACACATACAACAAACTAACACAAATAGGTCAGGAACGTGACATAACCCCCCCCTTAAGGTGCGAACTCCGGGCGCACCAGCACAAAGTCTAGGGGAGGGTCTGGGTGGGCATCTGACCACGGTGGTGGCCCAGGCTCAGGGCGAGGTCCCCACCCCACCATAGTCAATCCCAGCTTACATCTCCTCCTACAAATGACCATCCTCATATTACACCCACTTAATCTTTTGGGTAACATCGAGACAAGGGGCAGCACCGGGATAGAGGGATAGCTCAGGACAGAGGGATAGCTCAGGACAGAGGGATAGCTCAGGACAGAGGGATAGCTCAGGACAGAGGGATAGCTCAGGACAGAGGGATAGCTCAGGACAGAGGGGTAGCTCAGGACAGAGGGGTAGCTCAGGACAGAGGGGTAGCTCAGGACAGAGAGGTAGCTCAGGACAGAGAGGTAGCTCAGGATAGAGAGGTAGCTCAGGATAGAGAGGTAGCTCAGGATAGAGAGGTAGCTCAGGATAGAGAGGTAGCTCAGGATAGAGAGGTAGCTCAGGATAGAGAGGTAGCTCAGGATAGAGGGGCAGCTCAGGATAGAGGGGCAGCTCAGGATAGAGGGGCAGCTCAGGATAGAGGGGCAGCTCTGGACTGAGGGGCAGTTCTGGATAAATAGCCGCTCTGGGCTGAGGGACAGCTCATGGCTGGCTGACGGCTCTGGACGCTCATGGCTGGCTGACGGCTCTGGACGCTCATGGCTGGCTGACGGCTCTGGACGCTCATGGCTGGCTGACGGCTCTGGACGCTCATGGCTGGCTGACGGCTCTGGACGCTCATGGCTGGCTGACGGCTCTGGACGCTCATGGCTGGCTGACGGCTCTGGACGCTCATCGCTGGCTGACGGCTCTGGACGCTCATGGCTGGCTGACGGCTCTGGACGCTCATGGCTGGCTGGCGGCTCTGGACGCTCATGGCTGGCTGGCGGCTCTGGCAGATCCTGTCTGGTTGGCGGCTCTGGCAGATCCTGTCTGGTTGGCGGCTCTGGCAGATCCTGTCTGGTTGGCGGCCCTGGCAGATCCTGTCTGGTTGGCGGCTCTGGCAGATCCTGTCTGGTTGGCGGCTCTGGCAGATCCTGACTGACGAATGGCTCTAGCGGCTCCTGACTGACTAACGGCTCTGACGGCTCGGGACAGACGGGCGGCTCTAATGGCTCGGGACAGACGGATGGCTCAGACGGCGCTGGGGAGACGGATGGCTCAGACGGCGCTGGGGAGACGGATGGCTCAGACGGCGCTGGGGAGACGGATGGCTCAGATGGCGCTGGGGAGACGGATGGCTCAGATGGCGCTGCGGAGACGGATGGCGCTGCGGAGACGGATGGCTCAGACTGATCCTGTCTGGCGGAAGGCTTTGGCTGCTCCTGTCTGGCGGAAGGCTCTGTAGGCTCATGGCAGACGGGCGGCTTTGCAGGCTCAGTACAGACGGGCAGTTCATGCGGCGCTTGGCAGACGGACAGTTCAGGCGCCGTTGGGCAGACGGCAGACTCTGGCCGGCTGAGACGCACTGTAGGCCTGGTGCGTGGTGCCGGAACTGGAGGCACCGGACTGGAGACACGCACTTCAAACCTAGTGCGGGGAGCAGGAACAGGGCACACTGGACTCTCAAAGCGTACTATATGCCTGGTGCGTGATACCGGCACTGGTGGCACCGGGCTGAGTGCACGCACATCAGGACGAGTACGGGGAGAAGGAACAGTGTGTACAGGGCTCTGGAGACGCACAGGTGGCTTAGTGCGTGGTGCCGGAACTGGAGGCACTGGACTGGAGACACGCACCATAGAGAGAGTGCGTGGAGGAGGAACAGGGCTCTGGAAACGTACTGGTTAGCCTGGTGCGTGGTGTAGGCACTGGTGGTACTGGGCTGGGGCGGGGAGGTAGTGCCGGAAATACCGGACCGTGCAAGCGTACTGGCTCCCTTGAGCACCGAGCCTGCCCAACCTTACCTGGTTGAATGCTCCCCGTCGCCCGCCCAGTGCGGAGAGGTGGAATAACCCGCACCGGGCTATGTAGGCGAACCGGGGACACCATGCGTAAAGCTGGTGCCATGTAAGCCGGCCCAAGGAGACGTACTGGTGGCCAGATATGTAGAGCCGGCTTCATGGCACTTGGCTCAATGCTCAATCTAGCCCTACCAGTGCGGGGAGGTGGAATAACCCGCACTGGGCTATGCACACGTACAGGAGACACCGTGCGCTCTACTGCGTAACACGGTGTCTGCCCGTACTCCCGCTCTCCACGGTTAGCCTGGGAAGTGGGCGCAGGTCTCCTACCTGCCCTGGCCCACTACCTCTTAGCCCCCCCCCGTCCCCCCCCCAACAAATTTTTGGGTAGTACTCACGGGCTTTTCGGGCTTCCGTGCTAGACGCGTCCCCTCATAACGCCGGTTCCCTTCTCCGGTTGCCTCTGCTCTCCTCAGTGCCTCCAGCTGTTCCCATGGGAGGCGATCCCTTCCAGCCAGGATCTCCTCCCATGTGTAGCAACCTTTACCGTCTAAAACATCCTCCCAAGTTCATTCCTCCTTCTTGCGCTGTCCCTTCCTCCGATTACACCGCTGCTTGGTTCTGGTTATTTGGTGGGTGGTTCTGTAATGGTAGTCCTCCTCCTCTTCATCCGAAGAGGAGGAGGACGGATTGAACCAAAACGCAGCTTCTGAAGTTGACATTATTTATTTACAGAAAAGACAAAAAAAAAACGAACTTCATTATAACTAACAAAACAACAAACGGAGTAGACAGACCTGGACGACGAACTTACATAATAACGCGAAGAACGCACGAACAGGGAAAATAGACTACACAAAAGAACGATGAACAAACAAACCGAACAGTCCCGTATGGTGCGACAAACACTGACACAGGAGACAACCACCCACAACGAACACTGTGAAACAACCTACCTAAATATGACTCTCAATTAGAGGAACGCCAAACACCTGCCTCTAATTAAGAGCCATACCAGGCAACCCTTAAACCAACATAGAAACAGAAAACATAGAATGCCCACCCAAACTCACGTCCTGACCAACTAACACATACAACAAACTAACAGAAATAGGTCAGGAACGTGACAAAAGTGCCTATACGAACATCCAATAGTCAACGGTCTATGAAATACAAATTCTATAGAGAGAAATAGTCCTATAATAACTACAACCTAAAACTTCTCAACTGGGAATATTGAAGACTCATGTTAAAAGGAACCACCAGCTTTCATATGTTCTCATGTTCTGAGCAAGGAACTTAAACGTTAGCTTTTTTACATGGCACATATTGCACTTTTACTTTCTTCTCCAACACTGTTTTTGCAATTTTTAAACCAAATTGAACATGTTTCATTATTTATTTAAGACAAAATAGATTTTATTTATGTATTATATTAAGTTAAAATAAAAGTGTTCATTGTTCATTCAGTATTGTTGTAATTGTCATTATTACAAATATATATATAAAATCTTCCGATTTAATCGGTATTGGCTTTTTCTGGTCCTCCAGTAATCGGTATCGGCGTTAAAAATCATAGTCGTCGACCTCTACTCCCTACCCCTAGTTTCTCCGTTTTTGAGGGACACTCCCCCACCGATATACACTTGAAAACGAGGGGAAGGGCACCTGCACTCTCTCCCTCTTGACACCAGCACTCTCTCCCTGTCCCTCCCTTTCTTGTTATCTCATCTCTCTTTTCCACATGTTGACATGTACCAGAGATGTGGACTTGGACTCAAGTACTACTCGAGCTGCAAATTTTGCGACTTGAGATTTGACTTGGCAAAAATACAAAACACTTGCCACTCGAATTCGACTTGAGCATCTATGACTCGTGACTTAACTTGGACTTGAGCTGTATAACTCGAGAGACTCGAGACTTGTTTAGATTTCCCCATCCCAAAAGGGCATCACTCTCCTCACCTCCTTTCCTCTCGCATCACTTTCCGTTATATGCCAACAAACCTCCACAGACCTCTCAAAGCACATCTGGTGGGTAGGGGTGGGAAAATAACAACACTCGACTCTAATTTGACATTTTTTCGATGTCACTCAAAAGGTATCTGTCAACACTAGCAGAGCGGAAGAGGCGAAGCGAGAAGGCGCCGTCAAAATCTGTCCATAACGATAAGCTGACTGTCTGCCTTCCTGCCTTGTCACAACAGCATTTTCACGTTTGGATGAAAAGCATACCCAAATTCAACTGCCAGCTACTCATCCCCAGAAGATAAGATATGCATATTGTTAGTAGATTTGGATAGAAAACACTCTGAAGTTTCTAAAACTGTTTGAATCATGTCTGTGAGTATAACATAACTTATTTAGCAGGCGAAACCCCGAGGACAAACCATTCCGATGTTTTTTTTTTGGAGGTCACTCTCTTTTCAATGGATTTTCATTGGGAAACCAGATTTCTAAGCGACCTGCTTGCAGTTCCTACCGCTTCCACTGGATGTCAACAGTCTTGAGAAATTGGTTGAGGTTATTCCTTTGTGTAATGAAGAAGTACGGCCATCTTCAACGAGAGTCACATTAAGTGTCCTGTTAGATAAAAGCGCCTGACCAGAAAGCTGGCTATAGTTGTTTTTAATCCTGTATTGAACACAGATCATCCCGTCGTCAATCTTATCGATTATTAATGTTAAAAATTACCTAAAGTTGTATTACAAAAGTAGTTCGACATTTTTTGGAAAAGTTTACAGGTAACCTTTGAGATATTTTGTAGTCACGTTTGAGCAATTTGGAAGCAGTGTTTTTCTGGATCAAACGCGCCCAAAAAATTGACATTTTTGATATATCGACGCAATTAATCGAACAAAAGTACCATTTGTGATGTTTATGGGACATATTGGAGTGCCAACAACAGAAGCTCGTCAAAGGTAAGGCATGAATTATATTTTTATTTCTGCGTTTTGTGTCGCGCCTGCAGGGTTGAAATATGCTTCTCTGTCTTTGTTTACTATTGTGCTATCCTCAGATAATAGCATTGTTTGCTTTCGCCGAAAAGCCTATTTGAATTCTGACATGTTGGCTGGATTCACAACCAGTGTAGCTTTAATTTGGTGACTTTCATGTGTGATTTAATGAAAGTTAGATTTTTATAGTAATTTTCATAGGAATTAATTTGAATTTTGCACTCTGCATTTTCTCTGGCTTTTTGACAAGTGAGACAGTAGCGTCCCACCTAAACTCAGATTTTGGGATATAAATATGAACTTTACCGAACAAAACATACATATATTGTGTAACATGAAGTCCTATGAGTGTCATCTGATGAAGATCATCAAAGGTTAGTGTTTCATTTTATCTCTATTTCTGCTTTTTGTTACTTCTCTCTTTGGCTGGAAAAAAGGCTGTGTTTTTCTGTGGCTTTGTACTGACCTAACATAATCGTTTGGTGTTCTTTCGCCGTAAATCCTTTTTGAAATCAGACATGTTGGCTGGATTCACAACAAGTCTAGATTTTATTTGGTGTCTTTCATGTGTGATTTCATGAAAGTTTGATTCTTATAGTAATATATTTGAATTTGGCAATCTGCATTTTTACTGGCTTTTGGCCAAGTGGGACGTTAACTTCTCTAGGATATGTGGGACGCTAAGAGACAAGACCATCTCATCATCATATACAGTATCTCTGGGGCTAGTTTGTCAATTCAAACAGACGTTGATTGAGTCTGTCATCATCATGGCATCATCCAGATCTGTCCCAAAAATCTTTGCATTCGGGTTCAAAGACTATGTGGTGGTGCAGTTTGTAAAACCTGTTGGTCCAAAACCACAGATGCAATTGCAACAACCTCTCAACTTTTTCAGACATATGAAGTCTCATAAAAGGAGGTAAGAATTAAATAATTGCTGTGTTAGCTAGCTAGCTATCTAACGTGAGGTCATGTTCTGGAACTTACTAACGTTAGCTAGCTAGCTTGCAATGGCTCCGCCTACCATTTGTGTCCAAAATGGACCAGCACATTTTAGATTGTTTTGTTTTTAACATCCCTATTGTTAGGCGTGTATATGGGACGCGAAGTTAAGTGCAGGAGAGCGGAGTATATTAAACAGGTGCACTTTAATACCGGTCAACAACGACAGCACAATAAACATACTAGTGCCACAAACACGGTCTATAACAAAAGTGCAGCGCCTGCCAAAATTATCACGTAACAATGAACTATTACACACAAAGACATGATGGGGAACAGAGGACTAAATACATGTAGATTGATTGGGGAATGAAAACCAGGTGTGTATGGAACATGACAAAACAAATGGACATATAAGAAATGGAGCGACGATGGCTAGAAAGCCGGTGACGCCGAACGCCGCCAAGAAACAAGGAGAGGAGCCAGCTTCGGCGGAAGTCGTGACAGTACCCCCCCCCCCCCCCTCGACACCGGCCTCGGGGACAACCCGGAGGGTGAGGCGCAGGGCGATCCGGCCGGCGACGGTGAAACTCCCGCAGCAAAACATCCGCAACCGGAACCCAGCACCTCTCCTCCGAACCGTACCCCTCCCACTCCACGAGGTACTGAAGGCCCCCTGCCCAACACCTCGAATCCAGGATGGAACGAACGGAGTACGCCGGGGCCCCCTCAATGTCCAAAGGGGGCGGAGGGACCTCCCGCACCTCAGATTCCTGCAGCGGACCAGCCACCACCGGCCTGAGGAGAGACACATGGAACGAGGGGTTAATACGATAATCAGAGGGAAGCTGTAATCTGTAACACACCTCGTTCACCCTCCTCAGGACTTTGAAGGTGGAACACCGAGGTCTCACTGCTTTTTTGGCGAAGTGCGGCTCGCTGGAGGTGTACACGGACGGCCTCCCACGTCTCCTCTGCGCCTGAACCTGTTGTCCACTGCAGGAGCCTCAGTCTGACCCTGACCCCCACACGTTCCATGAACGCCTTCCAGACTCTCGACGTGAACTGGGGACCCCGATCAGACACTATATCCTCAGCTAACCAGGGAAGGCCTAGTACCACAGGAAACGCAGGATAGTCAACGAGGAAGAGACTGATTTTCTCCTCGTGACCCCCCTGCGTCTCCATGGCCAGGGAGATGGTGGCTTCCCTGATTAGCCTGGAGCCTAATGGTCGACTATCCAGAGCGTGAACCGGGAAAGGTCTAACTACAGGAATAATTGGGATCCCTAAACTAAGGGCTAACGCTCTGTCAATAAAATTCCCAGCTGCACATGGATCAACGAGCTCCTTATGCTGGGAATGCGGGGAAAAATCTGGGAAACAAACAGGTACAAACAGGTGGACAACATAGGACTCTGGATGAGTGTGGTGCAGACTAACCTGGGGTGACGCCAGAGTGCCCTGCCTGTTACCTCGACTCCCAGAGGAACCTACACGGCACCGACCGGCAGTGTGCCCACTGCGGCCACAGATGGTGCACGTGATGGCTCCTCCTCCAGTCTCCCTACGCGCAGCCCCTCCCAACTCCATGGGCACCAGAGCGGGGGTGCTGGAAGATGGCACCGACAGAGCCTCCTCTGGATGTCCGCGGGTGACCAGCAGGTTATCCAACTGGATGGACAAATCCACCAATTGGTCAAAGGAGATGGTGGCATCCCTGCAGGCCAGCTCACATCGGACGTCCTCGTGCAGGCTGCACCGATTATGGTTGATGAGGGCCCTGTCGCTCCAGCCTGCTCCGGCGGCCAAGGTCCGGAATTCCAGGGTGAATTCCTGGGCGCTCATCGTCCCCTGCCTCAAATGGAAAAGCCATTCTCCAACCACTCTCTCTTCGGACGGATGGTCGAAGACAGCCCGGAAGCAACAGGTGAACTCCTCGAAGTGGTCCAACGCCGCGTCTCCTTCTCCCCACACGGCGTTTGCCCACTCCAGAGCTCTCCCTGAGAGACCTGAGACGAGGGCAGACACTCTCTCCCTTCCCGAGGGAGCTAGGTGCACAGTGGCCAGGTAAAGGTCCAGTTGTAACAGGAATCCCTGGCATTGTGTGGCCGTCCCATCATACTCCCTGGGAAGGGAGAGACGTATCCCACTGGGACTGGCTCCGGATGAGACGGGTAGAGGCAACCCCGGTTGCGCTGGTCAAGGCACTGGAGAGACTTCCTGTCTCTCCCAGCGGTCCATAATCTGGACAACGCGATCCATCGTGGCACTAAGATGATGTAACATAGCCGAATGTCCCTGAACGCGCTCCTCGACTCCTCTAACCGGGGCACCTGCTCCTGCTGACTCCATAGTTGGGTGTGTAATTCTGTTAGGCGTGTATATGGGAGGCGAAATCAAGTGCAGGAGAGCGGAGTATATTAAACAGGCACACTTTAATACCGGTCAACAACGACAGCACATAAAACATAGTAGTGCCACAAACACGGTCAATAACAAAAGTGCAGCGCCTGACAAAATAATCACGTAACAATAAACAATTACACACAAAGACATGATGGGGAACAGAGGACTAAATACATGTAGATTGATTGGGGAATGAAAACCAGGTGTGTATGGAACAAGACAAAATGGACATATGAGAAATGGAGCGGTGATGGCTAGAAATCCGGTGACGTCGATCGCCTTACTCCGCTCGAACAAGGAGAGGAGACGACTACTATGTAGTACTACTATTAAAACATTTTTAAATGCAAGTTTATCTAATATCAGGTTCCATTTTGCTCATTCATGAATAGAACATAAAATGATGGCGAGTTGGAGATTTTATCATCTCCAACATTTAAAACAATTAGTACAACAAACACACCTGATTCAACTTGTCAACAAATCATCAAGCCCCTCAATGAGTTGAATGAGGTGTGTTTGTCCAGGGCTACAATGGAAATGTGTACTGTTGGGGGTACTCAAGGACTAGAGTTAGAAAACACTAGAGTGGAAACTACTGAAAGAGTTGGGAGACATTCTTTAGCCTTTTCCAGAAGCCACATATATTACCCAAGGAGATAAGGTTGTCACAATTAGTGCAGTGGTTTCTCGTATTATTTCCCTACACCATCCCCTGGAGACGCAGAAACCACAAGTGAGCTACCTTACTGACCTGGTTTGAAGTTTCAAAGCATCACTGAAGAGGAGATTTCTTGGAATCGTCATCAATGTCAAGATGGCCACCTCATCTGGAGATCGAGGAATCGCACCAGACCATGTCTATCGTTGTAACGCACTTCTATGAGTAGTGGGTGCGGAGTCAGGCGCAGGGAACAGAGGGTAAAGGACAATTGTTTTTTATTCTGGCGCAGGAAAAACGGTCACGCCAAAACACCAGGTGCAAAACAAAGACCGGCCCAAACACAGGACCCAGCCAGTCCGGAAAAAAACAAGAAAATCGTACAACCACAAACACGAACAGAGGAAATAAGCCAGCACAAAAACCGGCGAGGATCACCGGCTTAAATAGCCCAACTAAAACCTAAACAAGAAACAGGTGTAACCAATAAGACAAAACCAACAGAAAAGGGAGAAGGGATCGGTGGCAGCTAATAGGCCGGTGACGATGACCGCCGAGCGCCGCCCGAACAGGAAGAGGTGCCACCTTCAATGGGAGTCGTGACAATCGTTGCCTTTTCCTGCAGTCAAATGCCCTAGTGGCCTCATGGGTGGAATGTTATTAAGATTTTTCATATTTGTATAATATTTCTTTTTAAACATGTAACCACTGAAATTCTGGTGTTTCTATGGTAAACAGTTTTGTTATATTTCAGTCTTCTGTGATGTACTGTATATAAAGTGTAATAAAGGGATGCAAACTCAAAATGGAATACATTTCAACTTTATATCTGACATGGTACAGGTGTCTTCTTTTTTAAGCCCGTAAGCATGTGTGAGGTGTATACTTTTTTCGATGTAGATTTGTTTAAGACTACCAAGAAACACTGTGTGACCCTGATTTTAGCCCACTGTAGTAAAAGGTTTAGGCAGCTGTGCTAGATGTGGCTACAACATCATGTTCTGGTGGATGATGGTATTCAGGACGAGATGACTGGAATGGTGAAAGGTGTGTATCTTATTATCATAAGAAGTTGACCAATATAGTTAATACTACATTTATTTAATAACTAACTTTTTTAAAGTTATACAGAATTTTCATTTAAATAGTCAACTGCTAATAGGAAGACTAACCTTTTGTTTCTGTCTATATTTGTTTTTTCATCAGATTAAATTCTGCGAAAGGCTTCAGAGACAGGGGAACCTGTGGATCCAACCACCACTGAGGAGGAGGACTGTTCTCTGGGAGAGGAGTCAGGGCTGTTTGCAGCAGTGGAGGCTCCTCAGAGGAAGAAGGGGACCATCCTCCTCAGTGAATTTCTTAAAAATAAAAATTTTAAAACATTGGAAAAGTTATCCTTTTTAGATAAAATTATACTAAATATATTCACATATGACCAAATAGTTATGACTAAATAATTGACTAAAACACACTGTTTTTCAATGAAGGTCTTGTCGTGATTTGACTAACATTAATCTGGAGGCAGTTATTTATATAATTAACTGACAATGTTTAGTTGTTACCCGTTTTAATTTGATCATGTAACAATTAACTCATTAGGATCTGGGGTACCACAAGAGAGGTTTTTTAAAGAGTTACCATCTCCCTTTACCTATCACATCTATAAACAGTCAACTTATTAATCATCACCTCGTGTCATATCATCATTCTAAACAGTCGTAACCTCCTGGCATCTGCAGAAACCCGAGCCTTACTTATGATTCAGTACTGCACAAAATAGTTTAATTATTTATTTACTAGCTAATTAAATGGGAACACAGGATAAACATACACACTTTGCACCGGTTATTGACTGGAGACGTATTACGCTGAACACAGGTCCCTAATGGAATGACAACAAAATGGCTTGTTAAAGAAGAGATGGGGAGGGAGAGAGAGAGGGACAGAGACACTTAACATTGGTACATTCAGAAACTACTCTCACCTACAGTAACCATATACTTTGCACACATACCGACTCCCGCTTTGATTCTGAAATCATGAATGTATTTACGTGAAATGCCTGGGTTCGCAGGGCATATCTCGAACAGGGCAGCCTTGGAAAGGGGGTTGGGCCTTTTTGCAGCATGCTTGTAAGGCTCTGATTGTCCGAAATGGTTCTGACAAGTCTTCTACTGTTGTCCTTCTTTGTATTTGTCCGGTATCCGTTGACTTGCCGTGTAGTCCTGAACAGAACTACAGAGTGTACTTTCCTTCCATTCACTCTTAAAGAGCCTTCTTTGAAGTTAGGCTAGCCAGCCGTATCGATGGTTTGAGCAGAGTAACAGAATGGTCTTACTTAAATTCGCTTTCGAAGATACTTTACCTAGGACAGCTAATCAGCCGTATCAGTGATTGTCCGGGAGGTGAGTTTATCATTTCCACTTCATGTTGAGATTCAAAGTTTAAACAACTTTAAACATGCAGCTGCAGCTTCACGCTTTTCTGGTCTAATGTGTTTTTTCTTAACCCATCATTTATACAGTTGCTCGAAAGGGGCGGTTCCGGCAGTCTGCCACGCTCCCTGACCTCACTCCAGGCGGTAACTACTCACTGTGCAAAATTAGGTAAAATAATGATCTCTTATAGATACTTATAAAATATAAGATACTTAAAAATACTCATACTTTTTCATATTACATGCACAACGCAGAGTATGGAAACTTCATATATGTAGTGGATAAACTTTCCAAGTTACAGTATTTCCTTTAAACATGTTTAATGACATCACAAAATAATAAACAAAATGACATAGTGTTCTATGGCCTCTGACCATTCCCAAAGTTATATGTTAGAAACATTGTTCCTGTATTCGATTTTGAACGTGTTAAGAGTTTCAGTGGGAAAAAGTCTGTTGATAATGTACATTACTTTGGTGAATCTTGAGAGCTCAGGCCTGAATCTTCTCCCTTGATTTACAACAGAGAGTGAGTTGTTATCCCCCACTAGTTATTTCCTTCCCCCTCTAGAGTGAGAGGGGGTCTGATTTGAAGTTATTCATTGCAAGCCTGATCTATTTGGATTCTCATGGACAGTCATGACAGTCTACAGTAGCCTCAACAGCACTCTGTAGGGTAGCAACATGGTGTAGCCGGAGGACAGCTATCTTCCGTGCTCCTCTTGGTACATTGTCTTCAATACAAAACCTAGGAGGCTCTTGGTTCTCACCCTCTTCCATAGAATTATGACAACTTCCATAGGACGTCCTCCAACCTATCGGAGCTCTAGTTGTCCACCCAATCAAAGGATCAGAGAATGAATCTAGTTCTGAAAGCATAAGCTACAGCTAGCTAGCACTGCAGTGCATAACATGTTGTGAGTAATTGACTCAGAGAGAGAAAGACAATAGTTGCACAGTTTTCATCAAATACATTTCTTAAAAAATAAAGGAGATGCAAGAGGGAGAGATTTCCTCAATTATTTTCACATTCTGTTTCACTTACTTAGCTAGCAAATGCAGCTGGCTAGTTCAGTTAGTCAAACACCCGGCTCAAACAGAGGGATATTATATTATGTTATCTAGCTGGCTATGACTATCCAACACAACACTGGAACTCTTCCAAGTCAAAGTAAGCTTTTGGTTTTACTAACTTATTGCAACCGGGGCCCGCCGGGGTAACTGCCTACGCTGTAACGTTACTGCATGATTGTAACACTTTTACTAACGCATTAGTTCTATTAGCTATTTTGACTAGGACATTACTTTAGCTAATATAGGGACAACAATGTAGGCTGTGTGTACCGGTTATGACATGGTTTGGCTTGGAAGGTTTTTTTCCGCCTTGTCACATATAGCTGATGTGTTGTTAATTGAAGTCTACAAATGAAGGGAAAGGGTGAGAGGAGGAGAGTGCATAGAGGCTAGGATGAATACAACATGGTTGTTATGAAAGTGAACTGTGTTTGTGTGATCAGGGGTGTATTCATTCTGCCATTTCTGTTGAAAAAAGTTTCTTAAACTGAAGCAAACGAAACAGGGATAAAAAATACCAGAATTTGTCCAATAGAAACTCTTGTTTGCAATTGTTGGACTAATAATTACACCATAGATAAGCAAGATGCAGGCAGGAGTGTCCAAGGTAGTATTGCATGTGTCACTGTCTGTCCATGTGTCACTGACTGTCATCTCAAAATTTCCCCTCGACCTGTGTGTACCTACGTTGTAAACATTCATTCATAGGCTAGGTTGTAGCAACGTCAAGATGGGTATAGGGAAAAATGTTGTATCATGTAGTAGCCTAAACCGATTGATGTTATATTGAGCTGGGTGAATGGAATACGAATGACAGTCATCCAACATGCTGTAATAGAAATAAGGCCATGTTCACGAGAATTCGTTTTTTCCTCCCTCATCCTAAACGGCGTTGACCACCACTGGTTTGTAGCATATCGCAAAAGACAAAAGAGAGAAGTGTGTGGCACTCCAGCATCTCAGCTCAGCCACTAACTTAACATTTGCAAAGTTGTTCTGGGCTATGAGCAGAAACACTATTCCTTCACTGTTCCGAGAGGCGATGAGGTTCTTGGCAGTGTCTGCATTAAGTGCTCCTGTTGATTGTGTGTTCAGCAAAGGGAGAATCATACTGCGGTCCCATAGCACACAAATGAGTGATAGACCCTTGGCCAATTTGATATTTTGCTAATGCAATGCATTGTAAGAGAGAGAGGAAATAAATTATGATAATGGAGCAGTGAAGTCTTGAGGACGTACAATGGCTGCTCTGAATTTTGTTTTTTCTTGTATAGTTATGAAAAACAAAACTACTTTTGCCATTTTCCTGGTTTACATTTTGTGTCGACAGTAGGTGTAAGCTGTGTTGAAAACCTAAGAGCCTAAAAGTCTTGTCATTGGTACCATTTGTATGGCCTTTCTGTCAGTAATAGGATTTTTTTTTAAATATATTTTTAACATGGTCTTTGACTGAAGTTTATTATGTAGTGTACTAGTAGTATAAGAAAAACAGGAAATAAAAAAGTGCATCGAAATTGGCATAAAACACATAACCATTGACTTGAGGACACGAAACCCCAAATTAAGGACTTGTGACTTGACTCGACCTGAGCTGTGGACTTTACTTGAGACTTGCCTGTTATTTCTTGGGACTTGATTGAAGACTCGAAGGTTAAGACTTGAGACTTAAAAAATTGTGACTTGGTCCCATCTCTGTACACAAGTAACTACACTCACATGTGTCGTGTGTATAAACGTGTATGTGAATATGGCTCTGAGACTGAGCAGAACTGAGTCAAGGTTTAAGTCTCACCCCAAACACTATGGATGTGTGTGGCACTGCCCTAACACCACCAGCACAGACCACCACGCTAGTTAAACCTAGGAGTCTCCTCCAAATGACAAAACAGAGGAACACAAGAGGATCAACTAGTCCAATGAACTCGAATTCAAAAGAAACCAACCATCACTAAACTAATTTCAGAACTGAAAACCACAATTGCAGATCAGATCAATAAAGCACAATTTGTGTTTTACTTTCAAATTATATTATATTCTCCAGTGAACTGATGACATTGAATATAATCCATGTTTGTTACTTATTTATTTATTTAATCAAATGGGCACTGTACACTATAAACTGTGGTACACAATATCATTCTGCCTTAGCAAGCTACCTCTTCATGCCATGCAGGAAGGTACGTCTCTCTACATTGTGGCATATAACACAATCAAGCCTTCTCCATTCTGATTGGACTCTAGGCACCAGGGATAATCATTAAAGCACTGTAAATGTCTGTCAGGAAAACAAACCGGCAGAGCAGAGACAGACACAGAAATCCAGCAGTGAAACGATGCCTGGAAGTCTTTGTTTGTCTAGTTTGTATTTTTCAAACTCTGTTCATATAATATGGATTTGGAATGGATTCAAACTGCTCAAAGGATGAGACTGTCTGACATCTCAGGGTCTTACTAGAAGACGTTTCTCACATGAGCCTGCTTGTCTGTGTATGGCCAGATAAGAAATGTTCTCATGACTTTAAGTGAGAAAAATTATTCTGAAAGTTTCTGGCCAAATGTGACATCAGGGACTTTTAAAGAGGAAATGTATCTCAAAGTAAGTGTCTTGAGTTCCTGTCCAACTGTGAAAGATGGTTTTGGGTTGTTGTTGTTTTAACTAGTCACTGTGGGGCTCATCATCTCCGAGCCATCTGGTTTAAGTGGCTGACTTTGGGCAGGATCCTCTCCTCTACAGACGGATGTGTGCTACTTGAATTCCCGTGCTCTAATTAGTGGGGGAGCCAGTTCACCTGTCTCTGAGTCCTCCACGACTGCGTGACCAAAGCTAGGAGTGCCAACTCTGTCCCAGTTCTCCGCTGCCAAATGGACTCTGCCCTTCTACACACAATGAAACACTGGGATTCTGGGACATGCGCATTGCAATAGTCCCTAATAAAAGGGTTAGACTTAGTGATTTGGAGTCCCCAGTCCAGTAAAGACAACTGTAAAAATGTATTCCATTTTAAGATGCCATGAACACAACTATATTTCATCTGATTGTCAAACAAATCACTTCAAAAAGTAGGTTACCTTCGCACATTCATCCAAAATAATTCCAGCATCCAAACAGTTCACTGTGCACCCGCCAACTTTCCTTCAATTCGCAAATGGTTGAAACTTTCTCACCGGAGAAAGCATCAGAGCGAGCGAAACAGCACCCCTCTGTCTTACTACATGTATCCCATGTATCTCATTCTGTCTGGCCAGACTCTTTTTGTCCAGACAGCAACAGATACATGGGCTACACATACATGTCCTCTGCCTCAACAACAATGGCAGTATTAGCAGCACCTTTCATTTCTCTGCCCTGCTCGGAAAGCCTCTCATTGCTGCAACATATTTTAAAAGAAAGTCACGTTTGCAATCATATCACGTGAAACAATGCTAGGTGGAATAGTTAGGGTGGAATAGTCCATTATTATGAACCTGTCCGTGGGTGATTAATGACACCTGTTTCTACTAATATGAGTAAAACCTGTATGGATTCATTCACTTTTGGAGTCCTTTTTTGTCAACAATTTGGCCTCATTAACCTGGGTGCAGTGGCTAGGCAAAACCTCCCTTTCCATTTCCTTTGCAACTTTGAAGCTTCCTACAGATTTTGCTACTGCTGAACCAACCTGCTGAAGCAAGACAGAATGAGAGCGATGAGCTGAGCAAATGACAGCGGGTCATTTGTTGGGGGGGGAGGGTCACCCCTCGGGATGACTTGTAAATGTTGTCATCCGATGCAGCTGTGGAGCCTCTGGCTTGTATGGAACCCGACAATATATTCTCTCTTTCTCCCTGCCCTTTCCCCAACACACAAATGCAAACACACACAAACAGTGTCAGCGGGCACTTCCTTCCTCAGGCTGCTCATCCATGGAGGGAGATGGCTCTCTTTATCATCCTTTCTCTTCTCTGCCACCCTTCTCTCCCATTCTTCTCTCATTCTCTTTTTCCTGATGTCTCTAGTAGGGCCATGACGGTCATGGAATTTTGTATGATGGTTATTGGTCAGCCAAATGACAATGGTCACCGTAATAACCGCTCAAATAGCAAAATAAATTGAGATGCACATTTTCTCCTCTGCTCCTGAACGTTGCCTTTCCAACCGAAGACTGATTTGCTACAACATCTTGCTTGTTTCAGCAGGGAGCAACAAAGTTTTATCATGTTGTAGAGTCCATGTTACAGCAGAAACGGACTCAACCGCGCAAATGCCAGGCCATCCGGTTTTCAGTCAGCTGTTCTTTCTACTCCCCAAAATATATGTATTATTTGTGTGTGTGTGTGTGTGTTTGTCTCAGTCATCCATACACACACACACACAACCTTCTCTCATCTTGGTTTGTAGCAACTTGGTCCTCCAGGGGATAATAATCAATTACTCTCGAAGAGCCCAGTTAACTGAGCAGGTTTACACCTCACACACGAGCGTGCGTGCCATTCATGTGCTCCCAGGATAGATGTGTGTGTGTGTGTGTTTCCACCTAACGTTGTGTGTGGCATCGTGTCATAAGAAGGTGAGATCTATAGTTACCGTCTGCTGTGAAGACCTCTCACTGTTCTACCCAGCAAGACCACAAGACTGGCAGCCCTGCTTCAAGTACACACTATCACTGTTGTGTTCAGTCTGGTGTTAGACACAGACACAAAGACAGGCCCAAGGACTGACTTACTGACTTGAGCAATTAACGGATCATTTTGAACACAGAGCCTCAAAGGTTTGGTGTCC
Organism: Salvelinus fontinalis; assembly: GCF_029448725.1. Taxonomy (NCBI): domain Eukaryota; kingdom Metazoa; phylum Chordata; class Actinopteri; order Salmoniformes; family Salmonidae; genus Salvelinus; species Salvelinus fontinalis. The sequence goes on along the minus strand of NC_074668.1, from coordinate 19,475,053 downwards.
ATTGTAATAGTAGGTCTCATTGATTGTTTTAGACTATTCATCCATTTAGAGAACAGTGAGTAGTGATGCTTGTACAGTGTATGCTTCTTAGCATTAGTACATAGTAATATGTTCCCGAGTGGCGCAGCGGTCTAAGGCACTGCATCTCAGTGCCAGAGACGTCAATACAGACACCATGGTTCGAATCCAGGCTGTATCACAACTGGCCATGATTGGGAGTCCCATAGGGTGGCGCACAATTGGCCCAGCGTTGTCCGGGTTTGGCCGGTGTAGGCCATCATTGTAAATAAGAATTTGTTCTTTACTGACTTGCCTAGTTAAATAAAAAAATATTATACAAATATTCCCCCAATCCCTACCGTAATACCACAGAGTATTCTAACTAAGTACTCTTGTCAGTCTGTTTGTTGTAGTTGAGAATCTCTAATGCTCTGTAGACTGACTTCGAAAGGATGAGAGGAGAGACAGAAGAAAAAGGGATGAGGAGAGACAGAAAAAAAGGGATGAGAGGAGAGACAAAAGAAAGAGGGATGAGAGGAGAGATAGTAGAAAGAGGGATGAGAGGAGAGCCAGTAGAAAGAGGGATGAGAGACAGAAAGCGTGACGAGAGAAGAGACAGAAGAAAAAGGGATGCGCGGAGAGACAGAAAAAAAGGGATGAGAGGAGAGACAGTAGAAAGAGGGATGAGAGACAGTAGAAAGAGGGATGAGAGACAGTAGAAAGAGGGATGAGAGACAGTAGAAAGAGGGATGAGAGACAGTAGAAAGAGGGATGAGAGACAGAAAGAGGGATGAGAGGTGAGACAGTAGAAAGAGGGATGAGAGACAGAAGAAAGCGTGATGAGGAGAGACAGAAGAAAACGGGATGAGAGGAAAGGCATTGGAAAGAGTGATGAGAGACAGAAGAAAAGGAATGAGAGGAGAAACAGTAGAAAGAGGGATGAGAGGAGAGAGAAGAAAAAGGGATGAGAGGAAAGACAGAAGAAAGAGGGATGAGAGGAGAGGCAGTAGAAAGAGGGATGAGAGGAGAGGCAGTAGAAAGAGGGATAAGAGGAGAGACAGTAGAAAGAGGGATGAGAGACAGAAGAAAAAGGAATGAGAGGAGAGGCAGTAGAAAGAGGGATGAGAGGAGAGATAGTAGAAAGAGGGATGAGAGGAGAGGAGAGATAGTAGAAAGAGGGATGAGAGACAGAATAAAGAGTGGTGAGAGGAGAGACAGTAGAAAAAGGGATGAGAGGAGAGACAGTAGAAAGTGGGATGAGAGGAGAGACAGTAGAAAAAGGGATGAAGGGAGAGAGAAGGAAAAAGGGATGAAAGGAGAGACTAAAGAAAGATGGATGAGGAGAGAGTAGAAAGAGGGATGAGAGGAGAGACAGTAGAAAGAGGAATGAGAGGAGAGACCGTAGAAAGAGGGATGAGAGGAGAGAAGAAAAAGGGATGAGAGGAGACTGAAAAAAAGAGGAATGAGAGGAGAGACTGAAGAAAGAGGAATGAGAGGAGAGACAGTAGAAAGAGGGATGAGAGGAGAGACAGTAGAAATAGGAGAGGAACTAACCTCTCCAGTGTTTGAGCAGTAGGAGGAAGCACCACTGTAACTGCTGCAGTCAATTTGCATTGACAACCGGAAGACCTGTGATGTCACGTGCATTAGTGATGAGATAAAATAGTAAAGTACACCAGCACACACTTATACTTTATGCAGAGGGGAACTTTTCCTTTATTTGAAGTAAGAAGACGGCTAAATGCATGATACCAATCCACCCGAACAGATGAAAGCAGATCTCACAGAGCCCAAAGGGACTCTTAAATAACAAGCTGCCAGAAAGAGAGAAATGAAAGAGTGTGAAATTGGACCAGGGAAGCAGGGCCTGAGTACAGAATCGCTTCCTTACAAATCCCCACATTCAAGTCACTGCCATCCATCAGAGGAATAGGAAATATACAGTACTTCCTGATGTGTACGTCTCCTTTAGTTTGATAGTTATTCAGTGCACTTCTGGGTTTCCTCTGTCGTGTTGTTGTGCTTCAGAATGACCTTTAATTTGGTAAAGACACTCAGAGTCTTCTCTGGCAGTAGGAGACGCAAAGGTTTTCACACCGCCTTATTAAGAGCAGCCCCTTAGAGTACCAGGGAGACAGCAGTGTGTGTGTGTGTGTGTGCCTGCTTGCATGTGTGTGTGTATAAGAGTCCTTGAGAAGGCCCTTGACTGGACAGGAGAGTCCCCTTCAGCAGGAGGGGGATGGTGGATGACAGGGTCAGCCTGACCATGTCCACTGGGAGATGTACTACAATGGAAGGGGTGGATGGAGGGGGATAGATGGGGACAGATTCATTCAATTTAATAGAACAGTATTACGTCTTATGGTCTCAGTGAAAGAGGAGAGTGAGATGTCAAACCAGGAGAAAGGCTTCTTTTGTCTTCTTTTAGGACATTTTAGAGCTGGATTAACTAAGCATTTTAAGTGGTGTACATGTTCTTTTGAATAAATATTTCAAGGTTAAACAACAGGCAGAATGGCATGAAGAAAGACTACTTTAAATCGTGCTTCAAAATACACCCCTTCAAATTAGTGGATTCGGCTATTTCAGCCACACCCGTTGCTGACAGGTGTATAAAATCGAGCGCACAGCCATGCAATCTCCATAGACATACATTGGCAGTAGAATTAGAATGGCCCGCGCTGAAGAGCTCAGTGATTTTTAATATGGCCATTCCAACAAGTCAGTTCGTCAAATTTCTGCCTTGCTAGAGCTTCCCCGGTCAACTGTAAGTGCTGTTATTGGGAAGTGGACACGTCTAGGAGCAACAACGGTTCAGCTGCGAAGTGGTAGGCCACACAAGCTCACAGAACAAGACGACCAAGTTTTGAAGCGCATAGCGTGTAAAAATTGTCTGTCCTCGGTTGCAACACTCATTACCGAGTTCCAAACTGCCTCTGGAAGCAACGTCAGCATAAGAACTGGTGGTCGGGAGCTTCATGAAATGGGTTTCCATGGCCGAGCAGCCGCACACAAGCCTAAGATCACCGTGTGCAATGCCAGATGTTGGCTGGAGTGATGTAAAGCTCGCCACCATTAAACTCTGGAGCAGTGGAAACGCGTTCTCTGGAGGGATGAATCACGCTTTCACATCTAGCAGTCCGACGGACAAATCTGGGTTTGGTGGATGCCAGGAGAATGCTACCTGCCCGAATGCATAGTGCAAACTGTAAAGTTTGGTGGAGGAGGAATAATGGTCTAGGGATGTGTTTCGTGGTTCGTGCCAGACCCCTTAATCTTAATGCTACAGCATACAATGACATTCTAGATGATTCTGTGCTTCCAACTTTGTGGCAACAGTTTGGGGAAGGCATGACATTGCCCCTGTGAACAAAGCGAGGTCCATACTGAAACGGTTTGTCGAGATCCGTGTGGAAGAACTTGACTGGCCTGCACAGAGCCCTGACCTCAACTCCATTGAATACCTTTGGGAGGAATTGGAACACAGACTGCGAGCTTGGCCTAATCGCCCAACATCACTGCCCGACCTCACTAATGCTGTTGTGGCTGAATGGAAGCAAGTGGGGTCCATAACTCCATATTAATACCGATGATTTTGGAATGAGATGTTCGACGGGCATGTGTCCACAAACTTTTGGCCATGTAGTGTATGGCGGCATGTTTTTTGACTGTTTTTCTATGTGCATTTTGTTGTATCAGTTTTAATAAAGAATATCTAACTTGTAGAATGTTGATCAGCAGATATATTTGCATGTATGTTATTAGCTACAGGTAAGATTGTCAATAAGTATTGATTTATTCTTAGAGCCGCTACCATTATTACGTAATGTTCTCTCTTGTTGATGCTTCTCAGGAGTTGAGGCAGACAGACACTAACCTCTGGTCCACACTAGCACACATAAACAGGAAACACACACACATGCATTCTATTTTAAAATGATCACACTGCCAAACCTGCATTTGTACATTTTTAACAAACACCGCTGTGTACATAATTAGCAGTTATTTCCTTCATGGATGTCACACCCTGATGAGGATATGTTAATACAGGGATGGACAACTTTGATGGGGGTGGGGCCTCAAAAAATCTGAACTCATCATGAGGGGCCGTAGTGGCTTGCGGGTCTGCGTACCCACATCCAAACCCACACATGCGGTCAGAGCCGGCCCTTGCCTTTTGAGTTAATTTTCTACAATTCTGCACATTTTGCCATGGGGCATAAAGAAAATGTATGTTTTAAAGAAATTTTTCCGCAATTCTACATATTTTGCCATGGGTTGGAGAGAAATGTTTGCAGTTAACATGATACCTGAGTGAGAGTGACTAACAAAATCAATGGGCCCCCCCCAGTCAATAATTTCCCCATGATTACTACAAGTTTAAATATCTGGCTAGCTGGCTAGACTAACTTACCAATTTTTTCCCCTCCCTATGTCAATCTCTTACTTTGTTAAAATAAAAATACACTTCAATTAAGAGTGTGACTTTTATTTATTAATTAGAACCCCTGAAATAGAATCAAATACATTTGACCTGGCAGGAGACTACAGGAAATGAGATAATGATGAAGGGATAGAAAAAGGAGAGGGAAACTCACTGATGACTGACTGAGACATTAATGGAGACTAGAGAGACTTCCTCCTCTAGTGGCTAGTATGTGTGTCTGTGTCTGCATGTGTGTGCGTGCATTCATGAATGGGTGTAGGGTCTAGTGTGGTGGCAGTGACACTTCTACTCACAGGGCCCAATCCCAACTTGTGACCCGTGTTTTCGGTGCAAACATTACATTGACACCATGCATTGTTTCTAGGATACACAATGAGTTTGAAAGGGTATAAACATTGGTAGATGATTGACATTGCCAGAAAATCGAGGATAGAGAATTTGAATATTCAAATATAATCTTCTAACATGTTCTCTTTCTCTTCCCTTGCTCCATGTCTCACCTATTGCTGTGGACTCTGGACCTATGCTTCTTGTTGACCCTTCACCTCTTCTAGGTAAGTTCCCTGACCTCTCCTGTTCATACCCCGTTCACACACATGCGGTCAGCGCTGCTTCATGATCCACTACGTTGTCTTTTTAGCTCATCTTATTGACTCAAGTCAAAAAGGCTAAGTCAGATCAGATCTATTTTGCAAGGAAGATTTGGTCCCTCTTTTTGCAAGGGAAATGTGTTAATTTTTGAGTGGGATCACTTTATTTATGTAGATTGTGGTGTAACCTCCCATGTGTTGTTTTTAAGTTAACTGCATGTTTCTCGGTGGGTACCATTAAACACTAAACCTAGGTTCTTTGGTTCTGCTTCATATAGAACTACCTCCATCAAAACCTGGGGAAGGGTGGACCCCATGTCATAGTAGCATAGCAATGAGAGAGAGAGAGAGGAGCCCACATCATACATTATTCAGTGTGGCTGAATGTGTAATCCAATCGGCAAAATAAAGTCTATCCTTTCTGATGAAGCGTCCAACGAATGAGCCCACAGTTCAGTCAGTGTGGTTTGGATGCTGTTGACAGGAGCTTTTGGCAAATCAAAGCCAATTTCTGAAATCTGAGCCTGTACCGTGCTACCGACACACAGGGTGCGTGAATTGTAAAAGAGTAATAACTGGACATGAGTTTCAATATTAGCTGTCATAGCTGTCGCTTTCCTCATCCTCAGATGAGGTGAGGAGAGAAAGATCTTCGGACCAAAATGCGGAGTCAGGGAAATATGCCATCTTTATTTTATAACGAAAACCGATGACACGAAAACAAACACTTTAACAAACTACAAAATAAGAAAACGACGTACACGCAACCTGAACATAAACTTACATGGACAAACGTAAACTCACGAACAGGAACGGACATCGAAACATACGAACAGCCAAACAGCTCCAAAAGTGAATACATCGAACACAACGAAGACATCACAGGAGACAATCACCCACAAACAAACAGTGAGAATGCCCTACCTAAATATGACTCTTGATTAGAGGAAAATGCAAACCACCTGCCTCTAATCAAGAGCCATACCAGGCAAACCGAAACCAACATAGAAACAGATAACATAGACTGCCCACCCAAAACACATGCCCTGACCATAAACACATAAAAACTAACATAAATAGGTCAGGACTGTTACAGTACCCCCCCCCCAAGGTGCGAACGCCGGGCGCACCAGCACAAAGTCCAGGGGAGGGTCCGGGTGGGCAGTTGACCACGGTGGTGGTTCCGGTTCAGGACGCTGTCCCCATACCACCATAGTCACTCCCCTCTTCTTTCTACCCCTTCTAATGCCCACCCTAACACTACCTTCCCCTAAATAAACAGCTAGCACCAGGACAAGGGGCAGCACCGGGACAAGGGGTAGCACCGGGACAAGGGGTAGCACCGGGACAAGGGGCAGCACCAGAACAAGGGGCAGCACCAGGATAAGGACCATCACTGGAATAAGGGGCAGCACCGGGACAAGGGGCAGCACCGGGACAAGGGGCAGCACCGGGACAAGGGGCAGCACCGGGACAAGGGGCAGCACCGGGACAAGGGGCAGCACCGGGACAAGGGGCAACACCGGGACAAGGGGCAACACCGGGACAAGGGGCAGATCCCGGCTGAAGGACTCTGGCAGGTCCTGTTTGGACGGCTCTGGCAGGTCCATGCAGGCTGACGGCTCTCGACGCTCATGGCAGACTGACGGCTCTCTACGCTCATGGCAGGCTGACGGCTCTCGACGCTCATGGCAGGCTGACGGCTCTCGACGCTCATGGCAGGCTGACGGCTCTCGACGCTCATGGCAGGCTGACGGCTCTCGACGCTCATGGCTCTCTGACGGCTCTGGCTGCTCATGGCTCACTGACGGCTCTGGCTGCTCATGGCTCTCTGACGGCTCTGGCTGCTCATGGCTCTCTGACGGCTCTGGCTGCTCATGGCTCGCTGGCGGCTCTGGCAGATCCTGTCTGGTTGGCGGCTCTGGCAGATCCTGTCTGGTTGGCGGCTCTGGCAGATCCTGTCTGGTTGGCGGCTCTGGCAGATCCTGTCTGGCGGGCGGCTCTGGCAGATCCTGTCTGGCGGGCGGCTCTAGCGGCTCCTGTCTGGCTGACGGCTCTAGCGGCTCCTGTCTGGCGGATGGCTCTGTAGGCTCATGGCAGACGGGCGGCTTTGCAGGCTCATGGCAGACGGGCGGCTTTGCAGGCTCCTGGCAGACGGATGGCTCAGATGGCGCTGGAGAGACGGATGGCTCAGATGGCGCTGGGGAGACGGATGGCTCAGATGGCGCTGGGGAGACGGATGGCTCAGATGGCGCTGGGGAGACGGATGGCTCTGGCCGGATACGGCGCACTGTAGACCTGGTGCGTGGTGCCGGAACTGGAGGCACCGGGCTAATGATAAGCACCTTCCTACTAGTGCGTGGAGCATGGACAGGGCACACTGAACTCTCAAAGCGTACTCTATACCTGGTGCGTGGTACCGGCACTGGTGGCACCTGGCTGAGGGCACGCACCTCAGGACTAGTACGGGGAGAAGTGACAGTGTGTACAGGACTTAGGAGACGCACAGGTGGCTTAGTGCGTGGGGCCGGAACTGGAGGCACTGAACTGGATACACGCACTATAGGGAGAGTGCGTGGAGAAGGAACAGGGCTCTGGAAATGCACTGGTAGCCTAGTGCGTAGTGTAGGCACTGTAGGTACTAGGCTGGGGTGGGGAGGTGGCGCCGGAAATACCGGACCGTGCAGGCGTACTGGCTCTCTTGAGCATTGAGCCTGCCCAACCTTACCTGGTTGAATGCTCCCGGTCGCCCTGCCAGTGCGGCGAGGTGGAATAGCCCGCACTGGGCTATGCAGGCGAACCGGGGAAACCATGCGTAAGGCAGGTGCCATGTATGCCGGCCCGAGGAGACGCACTGGAGACCAGACGCGTTGAGCCGGCCTCATGACACCTGGCTCAATGCCCAATCTAGCCCTACCAGTGCGGGGAGGTGGAATAACCCGCACCGGCCTATGCACACGTACAGGAGACACCGTGCGCTCTACTGCGTAACACGGTGTCTGCCCGTACTCCCGCTCTCCACGGTTAGCCTGGGAAGTGGGCGCAGGTCTCCTACCTGCCCTTGGCCCACTACCCTTTAGCCCCCCCCCAAGAAATTTTTGGGAGTTACTCACGGGCTTTTCGGGCTTCCGTGCAAGACGTGTCCCCTCATAATTCCGGTTACGAGCTTGATACTCCGGCTTCCATCCACGTCTCCTAGCTGCCTCCTTAAACCACCGCTCCTGGGCTGTGGCTGCCTCACTCCTCTCACGAGAGCAGCGATATTCTCCAGTTTGCGCCCAGGGTCCTCTACCAGACAGGATCTCCTCCCAAGTCCAAAAGTCCTTGTTGCTCCGTCGAGCATTCCCATACCGCTTGGTCACATTTTGTTGGTGGGTGATTCTGTCATAGCTGTCGCTTTCCTCATCCTCAGATGAGGTGAGGAGAGAAAGATCTTCGGACCAAAATGCGGAGTCAGGGAAATATGCCATCTTTATTTTATAACGAAAACCGATGACACGAAAACAAACACTTTAACAAACTACAAAATAAGAAAACGACGTACACGCAACCTGAACATAAACTTACATGGACAAACGTAAACTCACGAACAGGAACGGACATCGAAACATACGAACAGCCAAACAGCTCCAAAAGTGAATACATCGAACACAACGAAGACATCACAGGAGACAATCACCCACAAACAAACAGTGAGAATGCCCTACCTAAATATGACTCTTGATTAGAGGAAAATGCAAACCACCTGCCTCTAATCAAGAGCCATACCAGGCAAACCGAAACCAACATAGAAACAGATAACATAGACTGCCCACCCAAAACACATGCCCTGACCATAAACACATAAAAACTAACATAAATAGGTCAGGACTGTTACATTAGCTTTCTCTGCCGAAGGGGGAAGTGATGACGGCTGTGTGATATTGAGCTATGTAGTTAATCATCAGGTCCACATTAGCTCTATCAGTAAGGTGTTTTCATCTAGTCTGCTTCCTCGTGGTGGTGGTTATGAGCTCTCTGTGATTGATTGTGTCACGCCACCACAGAAACACACTGGGAACATTACACTGCCTCAGGCTACTGAGACTGACTCTTACTCAGTCGGAATAATTAATTTGCACATTTTCAAAAACAGTTATCATTATTAAACAGGCACTATCTTTCCATGACGATTGAGTTTTATTAGAATACGATTCATACAATTTGGACCTGTAGTGGATATAAAGAAATGAAACAAACCTTTTTGTCAGTTCCTGTAAAACTCTGACTGAGGGGAACAGTATGGTCTCTGTTCCGCCATCAGAAATCTACAGGCCTACAGCCCTGAGCCCTGGGGACATACACCTTGACCTGGCACATAAATACATCACTGCTGACTGGGAACGGAGTAACCAGGATGTTAACTGTTTACCACTATGGTCTATGGGCTATTTTGATAACCCCTTCCCACCTCTACCCCCCTTCTCTCATCCTCTCTCCCTTTCTCTCTCTCTCTCCCTTTCTCTCGCTCCCCTTCTCTCCCCTTCTCTCCCTCTCCCTCTCTCTTCTCCTTCCCCTACCCCCCCACGGGTAATTTATATTCTTCCACTTCCATTAACTGCCACTTCACATCAGTTAAAGACAGCTCGCCTTTCTATCTTGGCAAGCGCCTGTTCACCCTCACTCCCTCGCTCTCTCTCCGAATCCTCCCTGCCTCCCCCACCTCCCTCCTCCTCTCTCTCCACCCCTCCCCCTTTTATCCTCTGTCTTTCAATCGTGGGTGTCTTTGCCAGAGAGCGGGGCGATAAATGACATCTAATATTCTCTGTCCAGACCAGCACAGCATTGCACAGTGTTTCTCAAAAATAAACACATCTGAGAGACAGAGAAAGACTGTCTGTCATTCAGCCTGATGGGACTGGTGGCAGAGAGGAGTAGCATGAGAACTGAAGAATCTGGTGTAGAATAGAACAACCCTGTTTTTAGTAACTAGCACTCACTGTTTTATGAGACATTCAATGGCTGCTGAATGTGTTGTATTCCAGAGTACAAGGTGTTTGATACACCTGGCTGCATTCAGGGAGAGTTGTAAAGTCAGTTAGGTATGAACAGGGTTGGGGCGTAACGGATTACATACATGTAAGGGATTACAAAAAACGTTAACTGTAATCTGTTATGTTACCAGCAAAAATACTGTAATCAGATGACAGATACTTTTGAAAAACTACATGATTACTTCAAGGATTACTTTTAAGTTGAGAAAGAATGTTTGCGAGAAGAAAGCATCTTTGACACTTCTCTGTTTTCTCAATGACATTCAAATCAGCATTGAAAAAGAGCGCAAATTTAAGTTTGTTCCACCTGAGCGAGTCTGACCACAAGTCAGATGATGACACACAAAATCTTTTTAATGGATCGCGGATAAAGAGCAGGAATAGGCTTTTGTAGGCTACAGTCCAAGCTATGTCTTCCAATGTAATGACTGCTGTCGGCATCCAAAGTTTATCCAACTTGAATAAACGCTTCGAGATAAGGATGACAGAAGTTGTGTAGTCTACAGCGATACGGATATCACTTATTATTGATTTATACATAGCGCATTAATGTGAATCACACGGCTGCTCTCTCATTTAGCTATTTGCACCTTAGGGATTGTGGTTGCTGTGGACGGCTGGTCACTAATCTAAATGTGTATTTGAACCCAATAATGGTTGAATTCAGGAAGTGTAAGCTGCCTATCAATCATTGTTTTTGAAACCAGTGGAAAGCCAGTGAAAAAATGTTCTCTTGCAACAGCTGCATAGTGCGGATCCCAGCCTATGGAATGAACGTTTTTTTTTATTGCTCAATATATACAGTTGAAGTCAGAAGTTTACATACACTTAGGTTGGAGTCATTAAAACTTGTTTTTCAACCACTCCACAAATTTCTTGTTAACAAACTATAGTTTTGGCAAGTCAGTTAGGACATCTACATTGTGCATGACACAAGTAATTTTTCCAACAAATGTTTATAGACAGATTATTTAACTTATAATTCACTGTATCACAATTCCAGTGGGTCAGCAGTTTACGTACACTAAATTGACTGTGCCTTTAAACAGCTTGGAAAATTCCAGAAAATTATGTCATTGCTTTCGAAGCTTCTGACAGAGTTCCTCTGTCCAGTGTCTGTGTTCTTTTGCCCATCATAATCTTTTCTTTTTATTGGCCAGTCTGACGTATGGCTTTTTCTTTGCAACTCTGCGTAGAAGGCCAGCATCCTGGAGTCGACTCTTCACTGTTGACATTGAGACTGTTTTTTTGCGGGTACTATTTAATGAAGCTGCCAGTTGAGGACTTGTGAGGCGTCTGTTTTTCAAACTAGACACTCTAATGTACTTGTCCTATTGCTCAGTTGTGCACCCGGGCCTCCCACTCCTCTTTTTATTCTGGTTAGAGACAGTTTGTGCTATTCTGTGAAGGGAGTAGTACACAGCGTTGTACAAGATCTTCAGTTTCTTGGCAATTTCTCGCATGGAATAGCCTTAATTTCTCAGAACAAGAATAGACCGACGAGTTTCAGAAGAAAGAGCTCAATCAGTCTTCCATGACAACAAAATCATAAACAACAGAGTAGGGCTGGCTAATAAGTCCTTAGTTTTGGGGTTATGCTCAGGTAAAACAATTTGGCTAATCTATACTTCCATATTTCCGAGTCCTATTCTTGAAGATCAAGGTATAACATTTATTGGAATGACTGGAATTCTGATAGACTTTGGTTTTTAATGTAAAGATATAATTGAATCATATTATTATATGTAGTAGAAAGCGATGGGTTAGAAGAAGCCTACCTAACCAATTCATAAAGTAACATTTACATCCATATATGGCCACCTATGTCAACTTTAACATTGATTTATCCTACAATAGATGTCGTTCAATTGGTAACATACATGTTTGTCTTCTTCTAATGCATCTTAAGGGGAAAGTAATCTAAATCAAAAATATATGCAACATCCTCCAGAATGTTGCTGTGTCATTTCTGGACCTGTCAGAGGGGTGCTGGGCTCAGGGGGTGACCTTCTCACAGTGCAGGGAGATGCGGTGGGGGGAGTGGGAGGAAGGCTACTCTGAATGGATGATGAGCCCACTGCCAGCCCACTGCCATCCTGGCCCTCCCTGCCGGGGACACCAAGAGGACACTGCTTTTAACTCTTTCAGGGCTTGAACCAATCCTGACGGGTTGCATCACTGCCTGGTATGGCAACTGCTCGGCCTCCGACCGCAAGGCACTACAGAGGGTAGTGCATACGGCCCAGTACATCACCGGGGCCAAGCTTCCTGTCATTCAGGACCTCTATACCAGGCGGTATCAGAGGAAGGCCCTAAACATTTTCAAAGACTCCAGCCACCCGAGTCATAGACTATTCTCTCTGCTGCCACACGGCAAGCGGTACCGGAACGCCAAGTCTAGGTCCAAGAGGCTTCTAAACAGCTTCTACCCCCAAGTCATAAGACTCCTGATCAGCTAATCAAATGGCTACCCAGACTATTCCCCCCCCCCCAATTACCTTGACAGCGGTGCACCCGCACATTGACACATTGACTCTGTACCGGTACTCCCTGTATATAGCCCCGCTATTTTTATTTACTGCTGCTCCTTAATTATTTGTTTTTCTTATCTCTTACTTTTTTAGGTATTTTCTAAAAACTGCATTGTTAGTTAAGGGCCTGTAAGTAAGCATTTCACAGTAAGGTTTACACCAGTTGTATTCAACACATTTTAGGGCTCCCGAGTGGTGCAGCAGTCTAAGGCACTGTATCTCAGTGCTAGAGGCTTCACTACAGACTCTGGTTCGATCCCGGGATGTATCACAACCGGCTGTGATCGGGAGTCCCATAGGGCGGTGCACAATTGCCCCAGCGTCTTCCGGGTTAGGGGAGGGTTTGGCTGGGGTTGGCCGCCATTGTAAAATAAGAATTTGTTCTTAACTGGTAACATAAAGGTGACAAATAACATTTGATATATCCCTGTAGGTCTGTGTGGATGAGGGAGTATGGTGGAGTTAGCTATAGAGATGCTGAGCTTGGTTGGTTTTACCCTGTCTGAACAGTTGTCTCTGTGTAGTTGTAGTTTGGGGGCTATGTAAAGACAAACGTATAGTCTATTCAAAGTGGACTGCAGACTGGGACCATCTAAATATTCCTGTTGATGGTGCTGTCATTTCCATCACTAGAAGAAAGGTAGAATTCTACATTCAGTCAGAAGAAGACATGAATATTTGATTGCTCATAGAGTCAGGGAATAGTTGAGAACTCAGCCTCCAGACATTATTACCTAACTGTATGTTTTTATTACAGTGGACTTTTCTCTCCGCTGCCAGCCAAACACTCTCATTTTATATCAGTGTGGTGAGTCACCTGCAGCGAACGCCCCTTCAATGTTAAACTGTAAAAATAGTGAAAAGAGAGAACTGTCAGCCTTCATAGTATTAGACACACAACCACTCAGTGCAACAGAAGGAAGGACGGGTCAAATAGGCCACCTCTGCTATCTACTTTTTTTTAATGATTTTTTTTCATACATTTTTTTACAATACAAAACATCCACATACAAACGACAACATACAGAGGCACACAAACATCCACAACATCACCTCTGCTCAGACACCTGCTCACACCCCCATCTCCAGCACCCGCATCACTCTCCGCCACATGGCCTCACACTGCGCTGTTTTGTTTCTCTCCGTTGCCCACTCACTTTCAACATTTAGATAATAAAGCATTTGACCTTTCCATTGTGTTAACGATGGAGGATTGGTTGTTTTCTCATTTTGAAAATGTCTTTTTCAAGATGATTGACGAGAAAAGTATCGTCCAACCCATCGGGTGTCTCACTGCATCCTAATATGCCATGTCTTGAAATATGCAGACAGACAGATTAAAAGTAAGTTTACAATGTAATACTTCTGACAGCCATGTTTCTGACTCTGCCCATAACCTTTTGGAACTCTGAGAGTGTTGTCTCTTGTGTTGTCAGAAGAGGCTGTTTGACATCTTAGAAAGCCTGAGGTTTTGTTAACCCCTTGGTGTTGAGAGAATGTTCAGTCAGATTTTAAAGCTCATTTGATAGTGTAAACATTATCACCTGTCCTATCATACTTTACATGCGAGTCTCAATACCAGTAGCCTTATGTGCTAGACTCATTGGCTCTATTGTGGTCAGACACAGTGGCTGTTGAAAGTCTATAATACTATGCCTCCAATGAGAATTTGATGCAAAAGAAGAGCGCTGTTTCAATGTGGATGTTCGAGTGGTTTCTGAGCAAAGCCTGCCCTCTATTGGTTAAATTTACATTTACATTACATTTAAGTCATTTAGCAGACGCTCTTATCCAGAGCGACTTACAAATTGGTGCATTCACCTTATGACATCCAGTGGAACAGCCACTTTACAATAGTGCATCAGATCTTTTAAGGGGGGGGGGGGGGGGGGGGCAGAAGGATTGCTTTATCCTAGGTATTCCTTGAAGAGGTGGGGTTTCAGGTGTCTCCGGAAGGTGGTGATTGACTCCGCTGTCCTGGCGTCGTGAGGGAGTTTGTTCCACCATTGGGGGGCCAGAGCAGCGAACAGTTTTGACTGGGCTGAGCGGGAACTGTACTTCCTCAGTGGTAGGGAGGCGAGCAGGCCAGAGGTGGATGAACGCAGTGCCCTTGTTTGGGTGTAGGGCCTGATCAGAGCCTGAAGGTACTGAGGTGCCGTTCCCCTCACAGCTCCGTAGGCAAGCACCATGGTCTTGTAGCGGATGCGAGCTTCAACTGGAAGCCAGTGGAGAGAGCGGAGGAGCGGGGTGACGTGAGAGAACTTGGGAAGGTGATCAAATGATCATTTCTACGTATTCTAATTTGAGTTTTTGATGTAGGCTTTATGATATACAGTACCAGTCAAAGGTTTGGACACACCTACTCATTCCAGGGTTTTTGTTTATTTTTTACTATTTTCTACATTAGAAATAATAGTGAAGACAGCAAGACTATGAAATAACACACATGGAAGAATCATGTAGTAACCAAAAAAGTGTTAAACAAATCAAAATGCCAAGAGTGTTTTATATTTGAGATTCCATAAATGTACTTTTAACAAGGCACACCTGTTAATTGAAATGCATTCCAGGTGACTACCTCATGAAGCTGGTTGAGAGAATGCCAAGAGTGTGCAAAGCTGTCATCAAGGCAACGGGTGGCACCTTTGAAGAATCTCAAATATATAATATATTTTGATTTGTTTAACACTTGTTTGTTTACTACATGATTCCATATGTGTTATTTAATAGTTTTGATGCCTTCACTATTATTCTACAATGTATAAAATAGTAAAAATAAAGAAAAACCCTTGAATTAGTAGGTGTGTCCAAACTTTTGACTGGTACTGTATATTGTATGCTGTGTAAAGTTTAAAGATAAACATTTGTTTAGTAAGCTATACTGGCTTTATTCTGTGTATTATGACATATCAGGCAGTTATCACATAACCCCCAAAGTTATCAGCAAATTCATTCTCTCCTTAGTTTGGGGTTGTGGCAGGTTGCAACAATTTGAATTCAATATGTAAAGTCAACTTTCATTGAGTGCTGATTCTTCTCTTTCATGCAAATGTAGCATGCACGCATTATGTATCATAAAGTCTACTATTCTGTCGGAACCTTCTGTTTCATGTTGTGGGTCATAGTTTGTATTCTGCTGGGAAGCAGTTGTAGAAGATATCCACATAAGGGAGACAGAGGCTTGGATTCCAACAGTCTGATTCTCTCCACCTTGGTTCTCTCTCACTATTTGAATGAAGCTTCCTCTCCATGTCTAGCCTTGTATAAATCAGAAGAATCTCTACCTTTCACTCTGCTAGACTCCCTAAGATAATTTAGTATCTCCCCATTATATTGGACAATAAACTTCCCCATACTAGCCTCGGGACAGAGGACTAGTACTACCTTCCAGGCTAATACATTATGTTGAATTCTCTAAATTATGAGATATGTCTTTACCTGATAGTCTTTTTGTGTGACAGAAACAAGCTTTCATAAGAACCACTCATCTCCGTCCAAGAAAATGAATTCACACTACAAGATACTGTACTGTAAAGTAACCAGCAGAGAGCAGCATGCACATGCCAACCAGCCATTTACTGAGTCTTCCATCACTGTGTGCTGTATCCTGAATTCATAATATTTCCATATCATAGAGGCTATGTTCTTGGATATGGCACTTTGTGTATATGTGTCTCTGTCTGTATGTGTGTGGTGAAAGGAGAGAAAGAGAAAGGGAAAAAGAAAGAGAGAGAATGGCTGGAAGACAGAAGCGAGAGAGAATGTGTGTGTGTGTGTGTGTGTGTGTGTGTGTGTGTGTGTGTGTGTGTGTGTGTGTGTGTGTGTGTGTGTGTGTGTGTGTGTGTGTGTGTGTGTTTGTTCTGAGCAGGGAGTTGTGAGTCCTGCAGATTTGTCTCTTTTCATTCCCCTTTTGTGTCTCAAGCCCTGAGCCAGTTCTTTCTTTCCACACATCCACTTGTCTCCTTCCATCCAGGTTGCCCCTGGTAACGAGGGTGAAATACAACCAGACGTCATTCAGGCAGGGGGGGAGGGAAGAGAGAGATGGGAAAAGAGAAATGGAGAGAGAGAGGGCAATATAGAATAGAGAGAGGGAGGAAGAAGGGAGAGAGATAAAGAGGAAGATAGAGAGAAATAGACCGAAGGGAATGGAGGGACAAGTAGAGAGTGGGTACTGCCCTTAGGGAAAAATCATATGAATTTCACATGTGAAGTATTCCAAAAACATGTGATTTTCCACATGACATCATTTGTTTTTTCTGTAAGGGTGCAAACACAATGCAGTATTGATAGACCACAGGCTATAGTTAAAACAACCATTGATTCCCATTCATCAACATTAGTCAACTGAAAACTGTTGTTCAGAACAATCGGTGATGAATGATCATTAATCAAATTCAACTGAGGCTGCAGTGTACCAATACCTAGCTGACTGACAGACTACTGTAGCTTTAAAGGGGCAATCAGCTGTTGCTACATCAACTTTTGGACTTAAAAATGTATGATATGTACACATTGATTCTTGAAGAATATAACTTATAAATGTCTAATGAGCTTAGTTCAGCTGTCATACCCCATCATAACCCAAAATACATGCTTGTTTCATTCCACTGTTTGTAAACAAATGTAAATGTAAATAAACAGCCTCAAAACAGCCTCAAAACCTTAATTCCTTGAATTTGAGTGTGGTTAAATATCTCGTGCCCCATACCTCAGCTTTTTACATAAACGGGCGGGGAGGGATTTTTTATTGTTTCTACTGCTGATTGCCTCTTTAAAACACTTTCCCAGTCATGATGTCTGTTGGTCTGTTGTAATGACACTGTTTGGCCCGAAGGTGGTGGCTGTATAGACTCTCACGGGCATCCGCAAACCTGAGTTACAGTGTTGAGGAAGATGACGATGATAATGATGATGGTGATGATAGTGGTTGCAATGCTGATGTTGATGAAAGTCATGATTATGGGGTTATCATAAGGATATGGAGGAGGAGAGGAGATAGAGATGGAAGATGAGTGTACAGTACTGACTACACAAGACATTTCCTGCAGATCTTAACATATCAGTGTGCTTTCATAATTGAAATCCTTTACGTAGACTATCCTTCCTTGCTAATTCTGACCTGTATAATAAACTGCGAGGATCTGCATAAAACATAGTCAGTGATACACCACTGGTGTTCTAGACTGAAAGTGATTATGTCATTTCCTGTTATTTTCGGAGTGTATCTGCCTTTCCCTGAGTCATTTCTCTCTGTAAATAGCCTGTAAGAGGAGGATGGATGCAAGGCTGCATACCTAAGTACAGTGAAGAGGTAGATGAGAGGTTGAATACTGTGTACTCCTCGCTTTGATAAACAGTACAATTTACACATCCACAGAAGCAGAGGGTATATAGAATATCACATGAGAAATACCCACACACTGTGTACACACCATGCTCCAAGAGATGTGGTTGAAAAGATGCTGGATGAAACGCTCTGAGCATTGAAAGGGGTGGATAATATTTTTCTTCTCACAACATCTTAGTATACTCATGATACACATAGCAGCTAGTCTCAATCGCAAGGTTAAAGATGAATCCAGTTGTTCTGTCCCAGATCCAAGAGGTTGCTGTAAGACTTTGTAAATGCCAGTGTTCCTACTGTGTTCATGAATTTGTATTAGGATGTTGTTTTGGCATTATTTTGGCATTTGTAATGCACACATTTAATTATTGAATTCATAAATGTTACTTGTATTTCATGATTTGAAACTGAAGTGAATGAATATTGCATTCCGTTTTCAAATTCAATTAAAATGTAATTGAATATTTAATATCAATATTTATATATTCAGTTTCAATATGGTAGATATTGCATTCATTGTTTGCGTATCAAGTTTACAAGCCATTATTTCAAGTTTATCAAAGTTTTATATATTAAACCTTTCAGAGGCATTCCGATCAGTGGCGATTTTTGCATGTAAATCTTGGTGGGGCAAATTCCCCAAAATATTATTTTTATGCATGCCAGCAAAGCATCAACACAACACTAAACAATACATGAATTGCACTATAACGGTGTCAAACGGTGCCCACAAACTGTTAGGGCCTACATAAAGCTGTCCCTACAGCAGAGCTTTCTTTCCAGCACCATGGAGTGAATTCTTACCCTGCTTCACCTAGCTATCAGTGGAGCCTTGTGAGGTCCTGAGCCTTGTCTGGCAGAGAAACAGTTCATTCAGCCTCATTTACTGCCTTTTTAAAAGAAACATAGCTGATATGGCTGACTTGCTTAAACAAATGTGGTTTCTATTGACAATTGAGATGTACAAACTATGGCATAAGGGAACGATGAGCAGATAAGAGGCAATCCGTCATTTCGATGAAGACATTAATGAGCGGGCTAAGACGGATGTAGTCGGTATAACTATTTGTTCAGCACTTTTGAAATGTACAGCGACATAATTCAGAACAAAGGCCGTTCTTACAGTGTTCTCCCTATACACGTCAGAACCGAAGGATAAAAAAAGGGGGCGTATAAGCAGACAATGAAAGCTCTTACAATATTCCGTGATGACATTTCTCTAAAACAGGCTATAGGCTACATGTGCACCACCAAGTCAGAACAGTAAGCTAAGTTATGAGGGGAAAGGGACCAAATTAGTATGGTGAGGCACATGGGCTACTAACAGCTTACCTCACTTGGTATTACTTTCTTATCTACAGTATACATATCTCCCTGGCATATTACATAATTTATGCAGCAGCATACTAAACCTTTTTTGGACTCACCTTGTTGTGCTGTGCTCACTTGAACAGAAAGGTTGCACGGCGGTCCATCTTTTGGGCAAATTTTGTCATGAAACTTTGTCATCAAGGTCTGGCATTCTCTGGATTGATGGTGCTTTCAAGACAACTGGGAACTCGGGAAAAAAACAAGGTTTGAATCATGACATCAGTGATCTTCAGGTCTGAGCTCTAGAAAGAGGCCTGAGTTTCCGACTTGGAATTCCGAGTTGGATGACCATTCAAAACTTATTTTCCCAGTCGGGGCCCATTTTTTGTCAGTGTTCCCAGTTGTCTTGATCTCACTGAAGTCTGAGATATCCCAGTTCTGAGATTCCAGTTGTTTTTAACTTGGCAGAAGTCATGTTGGATTGACAGCATGGCCAATGTATTCAACCTTTTCTGGCCCATGGTGTTGCATGTAAATGTTTATCCTTTTAATCTTGGAAAGAGACCCTTGATCCCAGACTTGGACCACACACCCTCTCCACCGAATATCAGA
This sequence comes from Salvelinus fontinalis, assembly GCF_029448725.1. Classification (NCBI taxonomy): domain Eukaryota; kingdom Metazoa; phylum Chordata; class Actinopteri; order Salmoniformes; family Salmonidae; genus Salvelinus; species Salvelinus fontinalis. The sequence continues at coordinate 19,455,185 of NC_074668.1, read as the reverse complement.
CTAGTGATTGCTTTGCAACAGTTGCAGTTAGCCACTGATTCCTTCCAAACCACTTATTGTTGAACTTGCGATTTCCAACTTGTTGTGTAATGTTTGTCCAATGGCCGATGAGCACTTTTTTATCCATAATTTCTCTTCGTATTGCAAGGATTAAAAAGGATTTGCAAGTAGATTGTCGACTTGATTCATGACGATGACTGCTGGTCTAGCTTGCTAGCTAAGATTTTGAAAGTATGATGTTGACATGATCAGTCCAATCAAAGCTACGGTAGATATAACGTGATTTGACATAATTTTGTCTGTGGCCAATGACCTTGAGCCTTCTTGGATAGGCACTTATAATGTAAATCTATGGCAGCCAACAAGTGCTCAGCATATGTGGGAACTCCTTCAAGATGGTTGGAAAAGCATTCCAGGTGACTACCTCATGAAGCTGGTTGAGAGAATGTGAAGCTGTCATCAATGCAAAGGGTGGGTACTTCGAAGAATCTAAAATATATTTTGATTTGTTTGACACTTTTTTGGTTACTAAATGATTCCATATGTGTTATTTCATAGTTTTGATGTCTTCACTATTATTCTATAATGTAGAAAATAGTAAAAATAAAGAAAAATCCTTGAATGAGTAGGTTTGTCCAAACTTTTGACTGGTACTGCCCCACCATCCCTTAATGATGGATCGCCACTGATTCAGATTCAATTTTCAAACTTCAGATTCAAAACCAGAGACAACATCCTGGTACTTTTCCAGCCAGGAAAGGTAAAGGAGAACAGATAGAATCAAACACAGGGTTTTTCAACTATATTCTTATGGAGGCCAAATTGTGGTTTCTATGACACTCCCTTCTAACGTGTCCTGCACGGGCTGTGATCATCATAGAGAGGAACTCCAGGCATGTTCCAGAGAGTCTTACACGGAACCCAAACCGGCTGCGCGCGTGCGTCCTCGTGCATAAATGTATTTTTTCACCCCACACCAAACGCGATCACGACACACAGGTTAAAATATCAAAACAAACTCTGAACCAATTATATTAATTTGGGGACAGGTTGAAAAGCATTAAACATTTATGGCAATTTAGCTAGCTAGCTTGCACTTGCTAGCTAATTTGTCCTATTTAGCTAGCTTGCTGTTGCTAGCTAATTTGTCCTGGGATATAAACATTGAGTTGTTATTTTACCTGAAATGCACAAGGTCCTCTACTCTGCCACTTAACCTGTTGGGGATGGGGGCGCTGTTTAGACTATTTATGCTAATGTGGCTAATTTTTTAAACGGCTTCCCACAAAATCCTTGATCGTACAATATGCATATTATTATTATTATTGGATAGAAAACAGTCTATAGTTTCTATAGGAGTTGAAATTTTGTCTCTAAGTGGAACAGAGCCCATTCTACAGCAATTTCCCTGACATGGAGTCAGATTTGAGAAACGTTGGCCACTTTTCTGAAGTCATTTAAACGGGCACTGTCGTTGCTATGACTATACGGACACTTCTTACGTCTTCCCCTGGATGCCTTTACGTGATGACGATTCCAACGGGCTCGATTGCTCGTTCACAGGCCCTACAAATGAAAAAAACCTTTAGCTAGCAAGTCTTTTCTTGCTGCGTAACGCGCGTGGAAGACACCGACCCTCTCCTGTTCCAAGCGTTAGTTTAGCCTGTTATATTTCTCCGGTCATCTTTTCACTCGTTATAGGAGTTACAAACATCACAAAGTAGTTAATTTAAAGCGTTTTATAGCAATTTATATCCGTTTAGTGCGATTTTGGGACATTTATTTTTGCAACGATGTGAAAAGTTGGGAACGCTTTTCAGTTCATCCCGAACGTAGTTGACATTTCCACATGGCAAGAGGACAGCTTTCCACCAAAAGACGATTTCTCCCAAGAAAGGATCCTTTGCCCAAGATACTGATGGAAGAACAGCTCAAGGTAGGACATTTTTATTATGATAAATCGTGTTTCTGTCGAAACATTTTAGTGGCTTAGGACGCCATGTTTTTTGACGTAGCTTCGCTTGGCGCAAACTGTATTGAAAAGTAAGGATAAATTAAAAAATGTAATAACGCAATTGTATTAAGAATTAAATTGTCTATCAATCCCTGTCCACCCTATATTTTTTAGTCACGTTTATGAGTATTTATGTATAAGAGTAGATCACTGTCTAAGTGGCGCAAGGACGTTTTCTTTACCAGCTTGTCTACATTTCACATTGTCTAACCATGATTTTGGTGGCTAAATATAAACATTTTCGATCAAACTGTATATGCATGTTGTAATGTGATGTTACAGGAGTGTCATCGGAAGAATTCTGAGAAGGTTAGTGAAAAAATTAATATCTTTTGGCGATGTTGACTTTTATCGCTCACTTTGGCTAGAATCAATGCTGGGCTGCTAATTGCTATGTGCTAAGCTAATATAACGATTTATTGTGTTTTCGCTGTAAGACACTTAGAAAATCTGAAATATTGTCTGTATTCACAGGATCTGTGTCTTTCGATTCGTGTATGCTGTGTATTTTTACGAAATGTTTGATGATTAGTAGTTAGGTAAACACGTTGCTCATTGTAATTATTCTAGTCCATTTGTGATGGTGGGTGCAATTGTAAACTATGCCATCTACCTGAAATATGCACTTTTTTCTAACAAAACCTATCCCATACCATAAATATGTTATCAGACTGTCATCTAATGAGTTTTTTTGTTGGTTAGAGGCTATAAATATCTTAGTTTAGCCGAATTGGTGATGGCTACTGGTGTTGGTGGACAAATAAAAGATGGTGGAATATGCTAATGTGTTTTTAGGTAATAGATGTACATCTTTACATATTGTGTCTTCCCTGTAAAACATTTTAAAAATCGGAAATGTTGACTGGATTCATAAGATCTGTGTCTTTCATTAGCTGTATTGGACTTTAATGTGTGAAAGTTAAATATTTTAAAAAAATATTTTTTTTGAATTTCGCGGCACTGGTTTTTCAGTGGGGGGGGGGGGGGAGTGCCGCTAGCGGCACGCTGATCCTAGACAGGTTAATCCACAGATAAAACGGTCAACCGAATAATTTCTAGTCATCTCTCTTCCTTACAGGCCTTTTCTTCTCTTGACTTTATATTGCAATTGGCAACTTTCATAAATTAGGTGCATTACCGCCACTGACCTCATTTATCTTTCAGTCACCCACGTGGGTATAACCAATGAGGAGATGGCACGTGGGTACCTGCTTCTATAAACCAATGAGGAGATGGGAGAGGCAGGACTGACGATTTGCGTCAGAAATAGAACTTCTATTTTAGCCCTTGACAATGCAGACGCTCGTTGGCGCTCGCGAGCAATGTGGGTGCAATAATTTAATAACATAGAGTTCTAAATGTATTTTGCAACGCAAGCGGTGTGGTCAGCCTGTTAGCTTTCCAGAATGGGGTCATAATAGTTTATAGCCAAAAAGGTTTAGTTCAAACGCTAGAGTCCAATTCATTAAAAAATCAAAATGAAACATTGCCACGTTGGCTTCAGAAACCGTCAGAAGCTTATATTTATCACAGAGATGATAAATATGTATATACTGTATTCTATACCATCTACTGCATCTTGCCTATGCCGCACGCCATCCATATTTGTATGTACATATTCTATTCATCCAGTAAGGTTCTGCTTTTCTTTTCTTAGTCAACCTTGGGTTCTTTTTCTTTGTGTTCTTGAATGTAGCCCTGTTTCTTTGTGTTCTGGAACATATCCCTGTCTTTCATTTTTTTCCATTGATTTCACCTGTGTTCGTTTCTCACCTGGTCTCATCAGCTCCCTATTTAGTTAAGTTATTTCTGTTTGTATGGTTGTGAGGCATTGTTTGTTTTTGACTGCCTACCTGTGTTTGACCATTGCCTGTCTGTGACCACAATTCCTACCTTCTGCGAAGGCTTAATAAACATCTGCCGCGCTCTGTGTGAATCTACATCTTTTTCTGCCTGAGTATTCATTACACATCCCTTTACATTTGTGCGTATTTGTGTGTATAAGGTAGTTGTGAATGTTAGATTACTTGTTAGATATTACTGCAGAGTCGGAACTAGAAGCACAAGCATTTCGCTACACTCGCATTAACATCTGCTAACCATGTGTATGTGACCAATAAAATTTGATTGCGTTTGATTCGATCTGTTCTCCTCTACCTTTTCTGGCTGGCAAAGTACCAGGATGTTGTCTCTGGTTTGAATCTGAATTTAGAGGACTGAATTTGGAAACTGAATCTGAATCCATCTGAGAAGTTGAATATATTCAACTTTGATCAACTTGAAATGATTGTTTGTAAACTTGATACACAGACAATTAATGCAGTATCTACCATATTGAAACTCAATATATACAGTGGCAAGAAAAAGTATGTGAACCCTTTGGAATAACCTGGATAAATTGGTCATCAAATTTGATCTGATCTTCATCTAAGTCACAACAATAGACAAACACAGTCTGCTTAAACTAATAACACAAAAGAAATTATACGTTTTCATGTCTTTATTGAACACACCGTGTAAACATTCACAGTGCAGGGTGGGAAAAGTATGTGAAACCTTGGATTTATAACTGGTTGACCCTCCTTTGGCAGCAATAACCTCAACCAAATGTTTTCTGTAGTTGTGGATCAGACCTGCACAACGGTCAGGAGGAATTTTGGACCATTCCTCTTTACAAAACTGTTTCAGTTCAGCAATATTCGTGGGATGTCTGGTGTGAACCGCTCTCAAGGTCATACCACAGCATCTCAAATCGGGTTCAATCAATCAATCAATCAATTTTATTTTATATAGCCCTTCGTACATCAGATAATATCTCGAAGTGCTGTACAGAAACCCAGCCTAAAACCCCAAACAGCTAGAATGCAGGTGTAGAAGCACGGTGGCTAGGAAAAACTCCCTAGAAAGGCCAAAACCTAGGAAGAAACCTAGAGAGGAACCAGGCTATGAGGGGTGGCCAGTCCTCTTCTGGCTGTGCCGGGTGGAGATTATAACAGAACTATGCCAAGATGTTCAAAAATGTTCATAAGTGACAAGCATGGTCAAATAATAATCATGAATAATTTTCAGTTGGCTTTTCATAGCTGATCATTAAGAGTTGAAAAACAACAGGTCTGGGACAGGTGGCGGTTCCATAACCGCAGGCAGAACAGCTGAAACTGGAATAGCAGCAAGGCCAGGCGGACTGGGGACAGCAAGGAGTCACCACGGGCGGCAGTCCCGATGCATGGTCCTAGGGCCCAGGTCCTCCGAGAGAAAGAAAGAGAGAAGGAGAAAATTAGAGAGAGCCAAGATTTTCAAAATGTTCATAAATGACAAGCATGGTCAAATAATAATCAGGAATAAATCTCAGTTGGCTTTTCATAGCCGATCATTAAGAGTTGAAAACAGCAGGTCTGGGACAGGTAGGGGTTCCATAACCGCAGGCAGAAGAGTTGAAACTGGAATAGCAGCAAGGCCAGGCGGACTGGGGGCAGCAAGGAGTCACCACGGCCGGTAGTCCCGACGTATGGTCCTAGGGCTCAGGTTCTCAGAGAGAAAGAGAGAACGAGAGAATTAGAGAGAGCATACTTAAATTCACACAGGACACTGGATAAGGCAGGAGAAGTATTCCAGGTATAACCAACTGACCCTAGCCCCCCGACACATAAACTACTGCAGCATAAATACTGGAGGCTGAGACAGGAGCGGTCAGGAGACACTGTGGCCCCATCCGAAGAAACCCCCGGACAGGGCCAAACAGGAAGGATATAACCCCACCCACTCTGCCAAAGCACAGCCCCCACACCACTAGAGGGATATCCTCAACCACCAACTTACAATCCTGAGACAAGGCCGAGTATAGCCCACAAAGGTCTCCACCACAGCACAAACCAAGGGGGGGCGCCAACCCAGACAGGAAGTTCACGTCAGTAACTCAACCCACTCAAGTGACGCACCCCTCCTAGGGACGGCATGAAAGAGCACCAGCAAGCCAGTGACTCAGCCCCAGTAACAGGGTTAGAGGCAGAGAATCCCAGTGGAGAGAGGGGAACCGGCCCTGGAGAGACAGCAAGGGCGGTTCGTTGCTCCAGAGCCTTTCCGTTCACCTTCACACTCCTGGGCCAGACTACACTCAATCATATGACCTACTGAAGAGATAAGTCTTCAGTAAAGACTTAAAGGTTGAGACTGAGTCTGCGTCTCTCACATGGGTAGGCAGACTGTTCCATAAAAATGGAGATCTATAGGAGAAAGCCCTGCCTCCAGCTGTTTGCTTAGAAATTTTAGGGACAATTAGGAGGCCTGCGTCTTGTGACCGTAGCGTACGTGTAGGTATGTACGGCAGGACCAACTCGGAAAGATAGGTAGGAGCAAGCCCATGTAACGCTTTAAAGGTTAACAGTAAAACCTTGAAATCAGCCCTTGCCTTAACGGGAAGCCAGTGTAGGGAAGCTAGCACTGGAGTAATATGATCAAATTTCTTGGTTCTAGTCAGGATTCTAGCAGCCGTATTTAGCACTAACTGAAGTTTATTTAGTGCTTTATCCGGGTAGCCGGAAAGTAGAGCATTGCAGTACTCTAACCTAGAAGTAACAAATGCATGGATTAATTTTTCTGCATCATTTTTGGACAGAAAATTTCTGATTTTTGCAATGTTACGTAGATGGAAAAAAGCTGTCCTTGAAACAGTCTTGATATGTTCGTCAAAAGAGAGATCAGGGTCAAGAGTAACGCCGAGGTTCTTCACAGTTTTATTTGAGACGACTTTACAACCATCAAGATGAATTGTCAGATTTAACAGAAGATCTCTTTGTTTCTTGGGACCTAGAACAAGCATCTCTGTTTTGTCCGAGTTTAAAAGTAGAAAGTTTTCAGCCATCCACTTCCTTATGTCTGAAACACAGGCTTCTAGCGAGGGCAATTTTGGGGCTTCACCATGTTTCATTGAAATGTACAGCTGTGTGTCATCCGCATAGCAGTGAAAGTTAACATTATGTTTTCGAATAACATCCCCAAGAGGTAAAATATATAGTGAAAACAATAGTGGTCCTAAAACGGAACCTTGAGGAACACCGAAATGTACAGTTGATTTGTCAGAGGACAGACCATTCACAGAGACAAACTGATATCTTTCCGACAGGTAAGATCTAAACCAGGCCAGAACTTGTCCGTGTAGACCAATTTGGGTTTCCAGTCTCTCCAAAAGAATGTGGTGATCGATGGTGTCAAAGGCAGCACTAAGGTCTAGTAGCACGAGGACAGATGCAGAGCCTCGGTCTGACGCCATTAAAAGGTCATTTACCACCTTCACAAGTGCAGTCTCAGTGCTATGATGGGGTCTAAAACCAGACAGAAGCATTTCATATACATTGTTTGTCTTCAGAAAGGCAGTGAGTTGCTGCGCAACAGCTTTTTCTAAAATTTTTGAGAGGAATGGAAGATTCGATATAGGCCGATAGTTTTTTATATTTTCCGGGTCAAGGTTTGGCTTTTTCAAGAGAGGCTTTATCACTGCCACTTTTAGTGAGTTTGGTACACATCCGGTGGATAGAGAGCTGTTTATTATGTTCAACATAGGAGGGCCAAGCACAGGAAGCAGCTCCTTCAGCAGTTTAGTAGGAATAGGATCCAGTATGCAGCTTGAAGGTTTAGAGGCCATGATTATTTTCATCATTGTGTCAAGAGATATAGTACTAAAACACTTAAGTGTCTCTCCCGATCCCAGGCCCTCGCAGAGCTGTGCAGATCCAGGACAGCTAAGCCCTGGAGGAATACGCAGATTCAAAGAGGAGTCCGTAATTTGCTTTCTAATGGTCATGATCTTTTCCTCAAAGAAGTTCATGAATTTATTACTGCTGAAGTGAAAGCCATCCTCTCTTGGGGAATGCTGCTTTTTAGTTAGCTTTGCAACAGTATCAAAAAGAAATTTTGGATTGTTCTTATTTTCCTCGATTAAGTTGGAAAAGTAGGATGATCGAGCAGCAGTGAGGGCTCTTCGGTACTGCACGGTACTGTCTTTCCAAGCTAGTCGGAAGACTTCCAGTTTTGTGTGGCGCCATTTCCGTTCCAATTTCCTGGAAGCTTGCTTCAAAGCTCGGGTATTTTCTGTATACCAGGGAGCTAGTTTCTTATGACAAATGTTTTTCGTTTTTAGGGGTGCAACTGCATCTAGGGTATTGCGCAAGGTTAAATTGAGTTCCTCAGTTAAGTGGTTAACTGATTTTTGTCCTCTGACGTCCTTGGGTAGGCAGAAGGAGTCTGGAAGGGCATCAAGGAATTTTTGTGTTGTCTGAGAATTTATAGCACGACTTTTGATGCTCCTTGGTTGGGGTCTGAGCAGATTATTTGTTGCGATTGCAAACGTAATAAAATGGTGGTCCGATAGTCCAGGATTATGTGGAAAAACATTAAGATCTACAACATTTATTCCATGGGACAAAACTAGGTCCAGAGTATGACTGTGGCAGTGAGTAGGTCCAGAGACATGTTGGACAAAACCCACTGAGTCGATGATGGCTCCGAAAGACTTTTGGAGTGGGTCTGTGGACTTCTCCATGTGAATATTAAAATCACCAAAAATTAGAATATGATCTGCTATGACTACAAGGTCTGATAGGAATTCAGGAAACTCAGAGAGGAACGCTGTATATGGCCCAGGAGGCCTGTAAACAGTAGCTATAAAAAGTGATTGAGTAGGCTGCATAGATTTCATGACTAGAAGCTCAAAAGACGAAAACGCCATTTTTTTTTTTGTAAATTGAAATTTGCTATTGTAGATGTTAGCAACACCTCCGCCTTTGCGGGATGCACGGGGGATATGGTCACTAGTGTAACCAGGAGGTGAGGCCTCATTTAACACAGTAAATTCATCAGGCTTAAGCCATGTTTCAGTCAGGCCAATCACATCAAGATTATGATCAGTGATTAGTTCATTGACTATGACTGCCTTTGAAGTGAGGGATCTAACATTAAGTAACCCTATTTTGAGATGTGAGGTATCACGATCTCTTTCAATAATGGCAGGAATGGAGGAGGTCTTTATCCTAATAAGATTGCTAAGGCGAACACCGCCATGTTTAGTTTTGCCCAACCTAGGTCGAGGCACAGACACAGTCTCAATGGGTATGGCTGAGCTGACTACACTGACTGTGCTATTGGCAGACTCCACTAAGCTGGCAGGTTGGCTAACAGCCTGCTGCCTGGCCTGCACCATATTTCATTGTGGGGCTAAAGGAGTTAGAGCCCTATCTATGTTGGTAGATAAGATGAGAGCACCCCTCCAGGTAGGATGGAGTCCGTCACTCCTTAGCAGGTCAGGCTTGGTCCTGTTTGTGGGTGAGTCCCAGAAAGAGGGCCAATTATCTACAAATTCTATCTTTTGGGAGGGGCAGAAAACAGTTTTCAACCAGCGATTGAGTGCTGAGACTCTGCTGTAGAGCTCGTCACTCCCCCTAACTGGGAGGGGGCCAGAGACAATTACTCGATGCCGACACATCTTTCTAGCTGATTTACACGCTGAAGCTATGTTGCACTTGGTGACCTCTGACTGTTTCATCCTAACATCGTTGGTGCCGACGTGGATAACAATATCTCTATACTCTCTACACTCGCCAGATTTAGCTTTAGCCAGCACCATCTTAAGATTAGCCTTAACGTCGGTAGCCCTGCCCCCTGGTAAACAGTGTATGATCGCTGGGTGATTCGTTTTAAGTCTAATACTGCGGGTAATGGAGTCGCCAATGACTAGGGTTTTCAATTTGTCAGAGCTAACGGTGGGAGCCTTCGGCGTCTCAGACCCCGTAACGGGAGGAGTAGAGACAAGAGAAGACTCAGACTCAGACTCCGACTCGCTACATAATGGGGAAAACCGGTTGAAAGTTTCTGTCGGCTGAATGAGCGACACCGGTTGAGCATTCCAACAGCATTTCCCTCCAGAAGCCATGAGAAAGTTGTCCGGCTGCGGGGACTGTGCGGGGGGATTTATACTAACGTTACTATCTGTACTTACTGGTGGCACAGACGCTGTTTCTTCCTTTCCTACACTGAAAATACCCTTGCCTAACGATTGCGTCTGAAGCTGGGCTTGCAGCACAACTATTTTCGCCTTAAGGCGATCGTTCTCCTGTATATTATGAGTACAGCGACTGCAATTAGAAGACATCATGTTAATGTTACTACTTAGCTTCGGTTGTTGAAGGTGTTGACGAACCATGTCCAGATAAAGCGTCCGGAGTGAAAAGGTTGAATGAGGGAAAAAAGTTGCGATGGAAAAACTAAAAATATAAACGGTAATTAAAAACAGAAACAAAACAAAAAACGTAAAGTTGTCAGCTAGCAAAGTAAAGTAAAGTTCGCAGCAAATCGCACAGCAACAATACGCACAGCAACACGTCTGCAGATTCAACAGGAAGTGACGTCAATCAACGTCAATCAACTCCAGGCCAATATTGGTTGAGGTCAGGACTCTGACTGAGCCACTCCAGAGCCGTATTTTCTTCTGTTGAAGCCATTCTTTTGTTTATTTACTTCTGTGTTTTGGGTCGTTGTCCCGTTGCATCACCCAAATTCTGTTGAGCTTCAATTGGCGGACAGAGAGCCTTACATTCTCCTGCAAAATGTCTTGGGAATAATTTTTTACGTCGATGATAGCAACTTTAGTATAATCTGTCCACAGAATATTTTGCCAGTAGCGATGTGGAACATCCAGATGCTCTTTCGCAATTTTTAACAGAGATTTCTGTTAGTCTTTAGCTGACACTCTAGGATTCTTCTTAACCGCATTGAGCATTCTGCGCTGTGCTCTTCCAGTCATCTTTGCAGGACGGCCACTCCTAGGGAGAATAGCAACAGTGCTGAACTTTCTCCATTTATAGACAATTTGTCTTAACGTGGACTGATGAACATCAAGGCTTTTAGAGATACTTTTGTAACCCTTTCCAACAATTCTTCTGAGATCTCTTTTGTTCGAGGCATGGTTCACATCAGGCAATGCTTCTTGTGAATAGCAAACTCAAATTTTGTGAGTGTTTTTTTATAGGGCAGGGAAGCTCTGACCAACATCTCAAATCTCGTCTCATTGATTGGACTCCAGATAAGGTAACTCCTGACTCCAATTATCTTTATGAGAAGTCATTAGCCTAGGGGTTCACATACTTTTCCCAACCTACACTGTGAATGTTTAAATTATGTATTAAATATAGACAATAAAAATACAATAATTTGTATGCTATTAGTTGAAGCACACAGTGTTTGTATATTGTTGTGACTTAGATGAAGATCAGATGAAATTCGATGACCAATTTATGCAGAAATCCAGGTAATTCCAAAGGGTTCACATACTTTTTCTTGCCACTGTGAATGTTGAAATTGAATATTCAATTAAATAGAAATTACATTTTAAAACTGAATGCAATATTCATTCAATTCAGTTTCAAATCATGAAATAAAAGTTACATTTATGAATTCAATGATTCAATTTGTGCATTACAAATTCAATAACCTAATGCAAATTCAAAATGATTGAATTCAACAAAAAATTCTGTTGCCACTGAAATCGCTCCATAGTTCCTATTGTGTACAGGAACACAGTAAACTAGATATGGGTTTGCTCATACAGATTGGCTTGTGGAGGACAGTAAGGTCAGGCTCAACATTGCTGGGTAGAGATGGGGTCAGAGAAATGGATTCATACTATGGCCTCTTCAGTCATCTATTTCACTACCTGTTCTCTCTACTCTCAATGGTTGGAAAACTGGTTCTGTAGAAGAATGGAAGAACATAAGAATAGCGAATCGCTTTGAGCCTACGCAAGATATCCAACAAGGCTATAAATGTTGATCAGTGGAAAAAAGGAGTGTGCAGAGTCTTTCTTTTTCACTGGATACTGAGATGCATAATGGATACATTATTACAGTATAACACCATTAGGGCTTCACATTTTTTATGATAACTATTTGAAGATGACATTGCTTAAGGTTAAGGCAGTCACAATTCCTGAATAGCAGAGATAAAGTCACTGTGGTAAGGGAAGAGAAAACCAGTAGTGGAGTGATTTCAGAGCCTTTTTCTAGGAGCTATTTGAGACATGACATCAGCTCTCCTTTAATGTTGAGCTCATCAGTACAAGGGTGAAACTCAATAGTCTGAAGAGAATTCCTCTTCTTGTCTTCTCCCTGGGCAGGTGAAAGCAAGTTCATTATCAGACATCCACTTGGTGAAGCACCCATCTATAGTGTAGGGGTAAGGGGTCCATTTGGAATGACTAACACAGCTACTTTGGATACACACTCAAAATGCCTCCCCTATATTTATTTAGCGGTGGCTACTCCCCAAAATATGTCGCTACTCCCAAAAATATGATATTAAAAATAAACGTTTTTTTTTTCTCCTCTGGATGGTAAAACATTTTCAGGGTAAACCTAAACAACTAAAACCAAATATTAATTATGTAGAAAATATAATGGAGCAATATATTTTTAAATAAGATCATCTTTGAGAATAACTAAACAGTCAGGGAGAATCTAAAATTCAAATAATGTCATGGCATGGGGCTGCCATTGATTTTGTTATAATGTTTGAGTCACTCAGATAGCATAAGAACATGGCATAAGCCATGGCAAAATGTGTATAATTGCAGTAAATGATAATGAACAAAAATATAAACGCAACATGCAACAATTTCTAAGATTTTGCCAAGTTACGATTCATATAAGGAAATCAGTCACGTAAAATAAATTAGTCCCTAATCTATGGATTCCATATGACTGGGCAGGGGCACAGCCATGGGTGTGCCTGGGAGGGCATAGACCCACCCACTTAGAAGCCAGGCCCAGCCAATCAGAATGAGTTTTTCCTCACAAAAGGGCTTTATTACAGACAGAAATACTCCTCAGCACTACCCGCCTACCACTATCTGACGATCCCGCAGGTGAATAAGCCGGATGTGGAGGTACTGGGCTGGCGTGTTTACATGTGGTCTGCGGTTGTGAGGCTGGTTGGACGTACTGACAAATTCTCTAAACCGGCTTATGGTAGAAAAATATACATTTAATTCTCTGGCAACAGCTCTGGTGGAGTTTCATGCAGTCAGCATGCCAATTGCACGCTACCTCAAAACTTGAGACATCTGTGGCATTGTGTTTTGTGGCAAAACTTTACATTTTAGAGTGGCCTTTTATTGTCACCAGCACAAGGTGCACCTGTGTAATGATCATGCTGTATAATCAGCTTGTTGATATGCCACACCTGTCAGGTGGATGGATTATCTTAATAAAGTATAAAATACTCACTAACAGGGATGTAAACAAATTTGTACGTATGAAAAATGTCTGGGATCTTTTATTTCAGCTCATGAAACATGCAACAACATTCAGTGTAATTTAGCACAGAAAACGTGGTTATTAACTACAATGACCAGAATACATTGCGCACCTACTTGTCCGGTATATGTTTCTTTTAAGCCTTATACGTAAAAGAGACAGAAGATGGTGTGTTCTAGAGCGATAGAGCAGTTGGTTCGCGAGGTATCTCAAACTGAAAACACATGATCTAAGTCAGTGTTTCCCAAACTCGGTCCTGGGGACCCCAATGGGTGCACATTTTGATTTTTGCCCTAGCACTACACAGCTGATTCAAATAATCAACTCATCATCAAGATTTGATTATTTGAATCAGCTGTGTAGTGCTTGGCAAAAACCAAAACATGAACCTCTTGGGGTCTCGAGGACTGAGTTTGGGAAACACTGATCTAAGTGATTGATAGTTGGTATTCAGCAGTCATAAAAGTATGCTTTATTTACTTTGAAGAACTACTAAAATTATGATTTTGTCAGACAGTATAGGCAGCAGCTCTATAGAGATGAAATGATGACTTTGAATGAAATAATAAAGTAATCAAATAAAACAAAAATAATATACACAACAACCTAAATATTTTACTAAAGTCATATGAATCAATTATGGTGATAAGCAGTATGGGCAGTCACTGTGTTGTTACAGAATTCAACCCACATAATGCAATTTTGTGGTTCAAAAACCTTGATTTAAAAAAAATAATCGAACCAAACTGAACCGACCTCAAAAAGCACTAACTGCTCAGCACTATTTGGGTATGAGTTAACAGACTATACATTTTTAAAAGTGGGATTTTCACTGGACAGTTACTTTAAAACTGCACACAATGGGGCTGAGAGGAAATTTGCTTTCAAACTAATTTTATTTATCTTGGCCCAATAGCAAAATGTGTAGAATTGCAGGAAATTAGCTTTTAAACAGAACATTTTGTCTCTGCGGCCAGGAGGAAGGCCTAAAAAATATTTGGTTGGAGACCTCAGAATTTGCCAGGGCCACTACCACGCCACCCCCTATGATGACTTTGCCACTGCTGCTGAAAAAAATCCTAGTGGAAACATTACACACACACACACACACACACACACACACACACACACACACACACACACACACACACACACACACACACACACACACACACACACACACACACACACACACACACACACACACACACACACACACACACACACACATTCCCAGCATTACATTTTTTATTTAACTAGGCAAGTCAATTAAGAACTAATTCTTATTTACAATGAAGGCCTGGCAAGAGGCAAATGGCCTCCTGTGTTGGGACGGCGGCTGGGATAAAAAATAAAAAAAACGATGTAATACAAAACAGACAACACAGACGGGAAGACATTGGCAACAGTACAAATACAACAGCAAACAAACTGTGGATGTGTGTGCGTGCGTGCAGGCATGTGTGTCGTGTGTGTGTGAAGTAAAACAGCGTGCTTCCTTACATAAGGCAATGCAAACTAGTGACATGGGGTGACAACTAGAAACAACTGCATGTCTCAACAACCTGTTCATCTATTTGTCCTTTGACCTCTTCCAGGGACACCAGGTCCTGGGGTTTTAGGTGGGCTTGGAGGGAATTCAAGACCAGGGGGCTGTGTAATGAAAGGACCACCCTGCATACCACTGCTGACTTCCCACTGAAGCTAAGCAGGGTTGGTCCTGGTCAGTCCCTGGATGGGGCACCATATGCTGCTGGAAGTTGAGTTGGAGGGCCAGTAGGAGGCACTTTTTCCTCTGGTAAAAATACATTTGATCTCAATGCCCCTCTGTGTAAGGGTGCCGTCTTTCAGACGTGTGGTGTCCTGACTCTGTAGTCACTAAAAGATCCCATGACACTTATCGTAAGAGTAGGGGTGCTAACCCTGGTGTCCTGGCTAAATTCCCAATTTGGTCCTTGTACCATCATGGCCACCAAATCATCCTTAGCTTCCAATATGCTCATTCATCCACCCTCCTCTCCCCTGTATCTATTCCCCAGGTCATTGCTGTAAATTAAATGGTGTTCTCAGTCAACTTACCTGGTAAATAAGGTAAAATAAAATGCTTGGTTATAATTTTCCCGACTCTTAATAAAACAAGATAGAGATCTGAGCTTGTACGTGTTTTCAGTTCGAGCTAGAAGAGAGGATAGTTAAAATGGCAGTTTTCCTGAAATGGCCTTCTAAATAGCAATGTACCAGTGTTTGAGCCTGCATGTTGCAAGTAATGTCCACCCGACAGCATTGTAGATATCACAATGTTGAGATGGACGTCTCTGATTGGTGACAAAAACAAAGGGCTGCATGATACACAGAGTCAAGAGCCTTCAGTGTAGAGCTTGAGGCTTGTACATAAATTGTAGTCCAATACAGAGCAAAAAGTACAATGAATCAACTATTTTCTGGCGCCAATGGAAAAACAAGCTTTGTGCTGGTAATAAAACCCAAAATGCAGCTTGAGTTTCCTGACAAAGTTCTTTACATGGGTAGTGAGGCTGAACTTCTTATCCACCCAAACTCCCTGATATTTGTATGTTTTGATTTGCTCTATAGAATGTCCTTCCAAGGTAGTGATTACATGGTTTCCATATTGTTTAGTATTGGAAAATACCATGGTGTAACGGCGATCCTCCTCCTCTCCATCTTCGGAAAAGGAGGAGTATTGAGGGAACCAAGGCGCAGCGAAGTTTGAATACATATTTATTAAACAAGACGAAAAACGAACACGAACTACACTTGAAATGATACAAAATAACAAACGACGTAGACTGACCTAAACATAAGAACTTACATTGACACGAAGAACGCACGAAATGGAAACAGACTACATAAACCGAAACAGTCCCGTGTGGTACGAAATAACATACAGACACGGAAGACAATCACCCACAAACACTGCGAACACTGTGACAACGCCTACCTAAATATGACTCTTAATTAGAGGAACGCCAAACACCTGCCTCTAATTAAGAGCCATACCAGGCAACCCAAAACCAACACAGAAACAGAAAACATAGAATGCCCACCCAACCTCACGTCCTGACCAACTAACACACATAACAACTAACATAAATAGGTCAGGAACGTGACATTACCCCCCCCCATAAGGTGCGAACTCCGGACGCACCAGCACAAAGTCTAGGGGAGGGTCTGGGTGGGCATCTAACCACGGTGGTGGCTCAGGCTCCGGGCGAGGTCCCCACCCCACCATAATCCATCCTAGCTTCCTCCCTCTAAGAATGTCCACCCTCTTTTTACCCCCACAAAATCCTCTTAATAACATCACTAATAAGGACAGCACCGGGACAGAGAGATAGATCAAGACAAAGGGATAGATAAGAATATAGAGGTAGATCAAGATAGAGAGGGAGATAATGATAGAGGGGCAACTCCGGACTGAAAGGCAGCTCCGGACAGAGAGACAGCTCTGGACTGATGGGCAGTTCTGGGTATCTAGCCGTTTCAGGCTGAAGGGCAGCTCATGGCTGACTGACGAATCTGGACGCTCATGGCAGGCTGACGGCTCTCGACGCTCATGGCTGGCTGACGGCTCTCGACGCTCATGGCTGGCTGACGGCTCTCGACGCTCATGGCTGGCTGACGGCTCTCGACGCTCATGGCTGGCTGACGGCTCTCGACGCTCATGGCTGGCTGACGGCTCTCGACGCTCATGGCTGGCTGACGGCTCTCGACGCTCATGGCAGGCTGACGGCTCTCGACGCTCATGGCAGGCTGACGGCTCTGGCTGCTCATGGCTCTCTGACGGCTCTGGCTGCTCATGGCTCTCTGACGGCTCTGGCTGCTCATGGCTCTCTGACGGCTCTGGCAGATCCTGTCTGGTTGGCGGCTCTGGCAGATCCTGTCTGGTTGGCGGCTCTGGCAGATCCTGTCTGGTTGGCGGCTCTGGCAGATCCTGTCTGGTTGGCGGCTCTGGCAGATCCTGTCTGGCTGACGGCTCTAGCGGCTCCTGTCTGGCTGACGGCTCTAGCGGCTCCTGTCTGGCGGATGGCTCTGTAGGCTCATGGCAGACGGGCGGCTTTGCAGGCTCATGGCAGACGGGCGGCTTTGCAGGCTCCTGGCAGACGGATGGCTCAGACGGCGCTGGGGAGACGGATGGCTCAGATGGCGCTGGGGAGACGGATGGCTCTGGCCGGATACGGCGCACTGTAGACCTGGTGCGTGGTGCCGGAACTGGAGGCACCGGGCTAAGGATAAGCACCTTCCTACTAGTGCGGGGAGCAGGGACAGGGCACACTGCATTCTCAAAGCCCACTCTATACCTGATGCGAGGTACCGGCACTGGTGACACCGGGCTGAGGACAAGCACATCAGGATTAGTAGGGGGAGAAGATACAGTGTGTTCAGGGCTCTGGAGACGCACAGGTGGCTTAGTGCGTGGTGCCGGAACTGGAGGCACCGGGCTAGATACACGCACTACAGGGAGAGTGCGTGGAGGAGGAACAGGGCTCAGGATACGCACTGGTAGCCTAGTGCGTAGTGTAGACACTGTAGGTACTAGGCTGGGGCGGGGAGGTGGCGCCGGAAATACCGGACCGTGGAGGCGTACTGGCTCTCTTGAGCATTGAGCCTGCCCAACCTTACCTGGTTGAATGCTCCCGGTTGCCCGACCAGTGCGGGGAGGTGGAATAACCCTCACCGGGCTATGTAGGCGAACCGGGGAAACCATGCGTAAGGCAGGTGCCATGTATGCCGGCCCGAGGAGACGCACTGGAGACCAGACGCGTTGAGCCGGCCTCATGACACCTGGCTCAATACCCAATCTAGCCCTACCAGTGCGGGGAGGTGGAATAACCCGCACTGGGCTATGCACTCGTACAGGAGACACCGTGCGCTCTACTGCGTAACACGGCGCCTGCCCGTACTCCCGCTCTCCACGGTAAGCCTGGGAAGTGGGCGCAGGTCTCCTACCTGCCCTTGGCCCACTACCTCCTAGCCCCCCCCCAAGAAATTTTTGGGAATTACTTACGGGCTTTTTGGGCTTCCGTGCCAGACGCGTTCCCTCATAGCTCCGGTTCCTCTCCCCGGTAGCCTCTGCTCTCCTCAGTGCCTCCAGCTGTTCCCATGGGAGGCGATCCCTACCAGCCAGGATCTCCTCCCAAGTGTAGCAACCCTTTCCGTCCAATATATCGTCCCATGTCCATTGCTCCTTCTTCTCCTGTCCTTTACTCCGTTGACTCCGCTGCTTGGCTCTGGTTTGGTGGGTGATTCTGTAACGGCGATCCTCCTCCTCTCCATCTTCGGAAAAGGAGGAGTATTGAGGGAACCAAGGCGCAGCGAAGTTTGAATACATATTTATTAAACAAGACGAAAAACGAACACGAACTACACTTGAAATGATACAAAATAACAAACGACGTAGACTGACCTAAACATGAGAACTTACATAGACACGAAGAACGCACGAAATGGAAACAGACTACATAAACCGAAACAGTCCCGTGTGGTACGAAATAACATACAGACACGGAAGACAATCACCCACAACGAACACTGTGACAACGCCTACCTAAATATGACTCTTAATTAGAGGAACGCCAAACACCTGCCTCTAAGAGCCATACCAGGCAACCCAAAACCAACACAGAAACAGAAAACATAGAATGCCCACCCAACCTCACGTCCTGACCAACTAACACACATAACAACTAACATAAATAGGTCAGGAACGTGACACATGGATTTTGTTTTAGAGAAATTCAGAACAAGTTTGAAATCGTACAGATTATTTTGAATAATGTTAAAAGGTGTCCGATATACTACCATCTGCCTTAACACAATGAGTTCGATTTGATAGGTAGTTCACAAACCACTCCAGAGCATGACCAGTGTTCCCAGCACACTTCAGTCTCTGCACCAAGGCAGTATGGTCCACAGTGTCAAACACCAAGTCTATAAATACAGATACACAATGCTGCTTCCTGTCCATGGCACTGTGAACATAATTTAAAACCTCCAAAGTTGCTGTGACAGTTCTGTGGCCAGACCAGAAACCTCATCGCATACCACTCAGCCATAAGCTACTCATTGACAAGGAACTCCAATACCTTTGCCAGAATAGACAACTTGGATATGGGCCGATAGTTATTCAGTAGAGTGGGATCACCTGCTTTCAAAAGAGGTAGGACAAATGCTGATTTCCTCAACCTCATTACATTCTAGGGTGAGGTTAAAGATGCATGTTAAAGGGGGATCAATGATGTGTGCCTCTAATTGTAGTAGTCGGGGGTCTAGATCATCAGTGCCACTGGAGGGCTTTACGCTTTCAGGGCTCTACGCACCTCTGAGACAGAGAAGGGCGAGAAGCAGAACCTGGTGAAAGAGTGCTCAGGAGTGTCAGGTAATTTCACAGGGAGCTCATGTTGACCTTTAAACCAATCAAATAATCCGCCTGCATAAAGCAAAAGTTTCTTAAAAGTTTTACCAGCTGTGAGGCAACCAGCAGTTGTTTAGAGAGCTGTGCATCTTGTTTTGTACTTGTTTTGTACTCTAAACCTTTCCCTACTTGCCAAAATGTGGAAGGATTATTCAGATGATCAGCAGTAGATTTGAGGTAGTGGTCTGCTTTCAGCTGTCGGTCATAGCCACACCCTGATTCCGAAGGCATTTTAAAGCCATCCAATCATCAGCTGAATCAGAGCTTCTCGCTGTAGTCCACACAGCATTCTGTTTCCTTGATTTCTGCTAGGTCATCTGAGAACCAATAAGGGTTGTCTCTGCCCTTCATTCTGTGTTGTTTAAAAGGGGCATAGCCCAGCCAGCCTGTCACTCCTGTCCTGATTCACTAATGAGTGTGTTCTGATTTTAGTGGGCTGAGCATTACTCAATGGTTACTCAATGGTTACGGTGGCAGTGTAGCCTAGTGGTTAGAGCGTTGGACTAGTAACTGAAAGGTTGCAATATCAAATCCCCGGGCTGACAAAGTACAAAATCTGTCATTTTGCCCCTGAACAAGGCAGTTAACCCATTGTTCCTAGGCCGTCATCGAAAATAAGAATTTGTTCTTAACTGTCTTGCCTAGTTAAATAAAGGTAAAATACATTTTAGAAAAGGTTAATCAATAACTAATGTGTGCTTTTAGTTCTGTCTGCTGCACCAGCTAACAAGTTATCCAAGAATAACCTACGCCTTTCATTCTCATTTCTCTGTTTGCACACATACACTGAGTGTACAAAACATTAGGAACACCTTCCTAATGTTGAATTGCACTCCCTTTTGCCTTCAGAACAGCCTCAATTCGTCGAGGCATGGACTCTACAAGGTGTCAAAAGTGTTCCACAGGGATGCTGGCCAATGTCGACTCCCACAGTTGTGTCAAGTTGGCCGGATGTCCTTTGGGTGGTGGACCATTTTTGATATATATGGGAAACTGTTGAGCGTGAAAAACCCAGCAGCGTTGATGTTCTTGACACAACCGGTGCGCCTGGCATACCCCGCTCAAAAGCGCTTAAATCTTTTGTTTTGTCTGTTCGCCCTCTGAAAAACACATCTACAGAGAACTGGCAGTGTGGTGACAGGACAACAACCTCTCCCTTAATGTGAGCAGGACAAAGGAGCTGATCGTGGACTACAGGAAAAGGCCTGGCCGAACAAGCCCCCATTAACATCAACGGGCTGTAGTGGAGCGGGTCGAGAGTTTCAAGTTCCTTGGTGTCCAGATCACCAACGATCTATCATAGTCCAAACACACCAAGACAGTCGTGAAGAGGGCACGACAAAACCTTTTCCCCCTCAGAAGATTGAAAAGATTTGGCATGGGTCCGCAGATCCTCAAAAAGTTCTACAGCTGCACCATCGAGAGCATCCCGACCGGTTGCATGACCACCTGATATGGCAACTGCTAGGCATCTGACCATAAGGCGCAACAGAGGGTAGTGCGTACGGCCCAGTACATCACTAAGGCCAAGCTTCCTGCCATCCAGGACCTATATAATAGGCAATGTCAGAGGAAAGCCCATAAAATTGTCAGAGACTCCAGTCACCCAAGTCATAGACTGTTTTCTCTGCTACCGTATGGCAAGCGGTACCGGAGCACCAAGTCTAGGACCAAAAGGCTCCTTAACAGCTTCTACCCCCAAGCCATAAGACTGCTGAACAATTAATCAAATGGCCACCGGACTATTTACATTGACCCCCTCCATTTATTTTGTACACTGCTGCTACTTGCTGTTTATTATCTATGCATAGTCACTTCACCCCTACCTACATGTACATATTACCTCTAACCTGTACCCCCACACACTGACTCGGTACCGGTACCCCCTGTAAATATCCTCGTTATTGTTATGTTCGTACTGCACTGTTGGTTAAGGGCTTGTAAGTAAGCATTTCACGGTAAGGTCTACACTTGTATTCGGCGCATGTGACAAATTAAGTTTTATTTTATTTGCTGTGGATTTAACAGGTGACATAGCTTTCACTCATGTGCGTACATCCATACATATGTATACTGTGTACACAGTCTTCCCTACATTCTGTCAGACAAACGTCATAACACAGACACTTGCTCTTTCTGTCTTCTTTGTCTCTGTCTTTCTCTCACTCAATCACACACTCTCCTTTCTCCTCCCTGATCATATTTTACACACACACTATACACATGCAACCTCTACTCGTTCTGATCATGTTCCTACTCTTGGTCTCACACACCCTCCCCCTGCGTCGGAGCAGAATTTCCTAGGCTGCCAATGCGGAGCGTAGGGAGAGATGAGGGGAAAGGAGAGCTGTAACAGTGGTAGTGCTGTACTGGGCTCTGACGTACCGCGCTGCTCCACTCTGCTCTGCTGGATTATTAGCACACAGACAGCCTGCAGACATCAGTCTACACCAGGCTCTGCAAGGCACCGGAGGGAGGCAGAGTAGGGCTGGATTGGGCTGTTGCACTGGACTCAACTGGACTGGCTTACCTGGCTGGACTGCACTGGACTAGGTCTGCACCATACTGGACTGGGTTACCGCACTGGACTAGGTCTACACCATACTGGACTGGGCTGTACCCAACTGTTCTACAGGGCTTTGTCGTATCGAGCTGGACCAGACTGGGCTGCATTGGACAAGGCTGCATCTGGCTTACAGGGCCGTACCGTACCGGGCTGGTTAAAGCTGGGAAAGACAACTGGAAAAGAAGGAACCCCCCCCCCCCCCTTTACTCTCCTCCCCCCATCCCTCCTTCTTTCTCTCTGTCACGCCTTCTTAGCAGCACCTCTCAGTGCTCTCCAGCAGAAGAACAGAACCGACCTGAACGCACCCATCCGTCAGCCGGAGGAAGAGAGAGACACAAAGAAAAAAAGTGAGGATTCTTTTCTTTTTTTCCTTTTCTTTTTGGAGGAAATACATTTTTTTTGTTCAGTAAAAAAAACTAAAAGTGGACTAGGGGAACGATTTTGGATTGGAGATTTGCCTGGTTGTTTAGCTTTAGACATTTTAGCAGACTGCTGTGGACGGTCACTAGCTGTTCCAGACTGTTACTGACTGTTTTCTACGGTCTCCAGTGCTTGTGGACTGTGGCACACGGTCGTCCAGGTTGACTGACGGTCGTATACTGCATTCGGCTGTTTCTGGTGGTGGTGGTGGTGTACCCGGGGCGGGTATGGCCCAGCAGGCTGGCGTTGGGGTGGGGGTTGACACCCTGGCAGTGCCCCCCATGGCTAAACATATCGGTCTGAATGAGGACCTGGTGAAAATCCTGAGAGAGAATCTGCTTCAGCCAGAGAGGACCCGGGGCCACCGCCGTTCACCGTCCTCCATCTCCCCCCGCCTCTCCCCCCGGAACTCTCCACGCCTGCTCCGCCGCATGATGATCAACAACAGCAACCACAAAAAAAGGAGGTTCACCGTCGCACACACATGGTGAGGGAATGGAGGCACTGCAGAAGGGTTAGCAGATCTGCTGTTATGCTTATGGACTTGAAAGGGTGTGTTTGTTTGTCTGTGTGTGTTTCACACTGTACCCAACCTTCAAGGGTGAAAACACTGTGTATGTATGTGTGCATATGTGTTGTGTGTGTGTGTGTGTGTGTGTGTGTGTGTGTGTGTGTGTGTGTGTGTGTGTGTGTTATGCTAATGCACAACTTTAAAGGGCTTGTGTGTAGGAAACTTAGTTCGTTTTGGAGACTAGATAAGCTGTTTGAGTATTAAGTTATCTTCCTTGTTGGTTCTTTGTTTTAAATGTGCATGGCCTGACACACTGTGCGTGTGTGTGCGCGTGTGTATGTTTGTGTGTATATGTTGCAGTTACAAACAGAACGGTCAGCTGATGATTAAGGTGAGTTTTCCCACACAGCTGTTTAGTAGTAAACCAATTCTCACCTTGTCAACATAATTGCCGTTACAAGTCATAACATCCATGTCTGTGTGTGTGTGTGTGTGTGTGCGTGTGTGTGTGTGCGTGTGTGTGTGTGTGTGTGTGTGTGTGTGTGTGTGTGTGTGTGTGTGTGTGTGTGTGTGTGTGTGTGTGTGTGTGTGTGTGTGTGTGTGTGTGTGTGTGTGTGTGTGTGTGTGTGTGTGTGTGCGAGCGAACGAGCGAGAGAGAGATTGTGAATTGGGGGAATACATTAAAAGGAGTGAATAAAAATGTGTTTTGTTATTAAAGAACCTGCTATGTATTCTATCCTGGTTGACAGATGGCTTTATGTTTCAGCCAACTCCCCTGTCATGCCATAGCCTACATGTTATAAACAATGATATTCACCTTCATGTTTTTGATACGTCTCCTCTTCCATCACCTAGTGGGTGTGGAGCTGCAGTTGCTGAATAAATTAGTCTCATATCTATCCCTGTCTGCCTCCCACGCCTTTTACCATCCCATCATCCCTCCCTCCTCTCTCTTCTCTCTTCTCTTTCTCCCTCATTCCGCTTCTCCCACCCCATTCCCCCCCTCATCCATGGAACCTCTCCAAGCCATCTTTTATGTGATTAAAATCCCATATATTCCACATTTCACCATCCTTTTCCATGTTCATCCTATCTTTTTCTTCACCATATCCCCCGCCTCTTCTTTCCCCTTCTCTCCTCTTCCTTTTCCCTCCCGACCCTTTTTCCCCCTCTTTTCTCCCGTTCCTCCCCATCTCTGCACTCCCCTCTCCTCCTTCTCCCATCCCTTGTTTTCTGGATGTGAAGAAACTAATTAAGAGATGAGTGGGATTTGGGAGCTCTAGCCAGACTTTGCTATTGCGTTCCTCAGCTTTTCCCCATCTCGAGAGAGAGTAAATTAATCCTGCCTTCATCCATTTGGTTACCTGTCATATTTTAAAGGCCTCACCCAAAATGACCTCACCCCAGTGTTCTCACCCCAGTGTTCTCCCAAACCCAAACTACAATGCTGATTTTAGAGTCCATGTTTTTTTGTCAATGGCAAAAGTGTTTGCTCTAAATTAATAGTCTGCAATCAGCCAGTCTGCAATAATATAATGCTGTCATTAAATGTGATGAACATCAATGTCCTCTGAATTACTCCAAGGCTTCTGCTAATTATATGAAACATTGGCATAACAAACATATGTGTTGATGATCATTAATGTCCTCTGCATGAACTTAATCAATACAGTAGTGATTTTGTTAATTATGCAACGTTTGATGTTAGAGTCACAGGCAATAGATAATACTCAAAGATCATTCTGGTCCATAGGCCTATTCAGGCTGCTGAGATCATGGGGACAAGGAAACCAGTGATGTTCGATGAGAAAGAAACCATTCAATAGATATTGAGTTGGAGATGGTACTCATCAATGGTTCTGATCCATATAGTATAGGTGCAGTTGAAACTGAGAGGATTCTGGTCTGTTCTCCCAGATGGAGTTGATACTGAGATGATTCTGGTCTGTTCTCCCAGATTGAGTTGATACTGAGATGACTCTGGTCTGTTCTCCCAGATTGAGTTGATACTGAGATGACTCTGGTCTGTTCTCCCAGATTGAGTTGATACTTAGAGGATTCTGGTCTGTTCTCCCAGATTGAGTTGATACTGAGATGATTCTGGTCTGTTCTCCCAGATTGAGATGATACTGAGATGACTCTGGTCTGTTCTCCCAGATTGAGTTGATACTGAGATGATTCTGGTCTGTTCTCCCAGATTGAGTTGATACTGAGATGACTCTGGTCTGTTCTCCCAGATTGAGTTGATACTGAGATGACTCTGGTCTGTTCTCCCAGATTGAGTTGATACTGAGATGACTCTGGTCTGTTCTCCCAGATTGAGTTGATACTGAGATGACTCTGGTCTGTTCTCCCAGATTGAGTTGATACTGAGATGACTCTGGTCTGTTCTCCCAGATTGAGTTGATACTGAGATGACTCTGGTCTGTTCTCCCAGATTGAGTTGATACTGAGATGATTCTGGTCTGTTCTCCCAGATTGAGTTGATACTGAGATGACTCTGGTCTGTTCTCCCAGATTGAGTTGATACTGAGATGACTCTGGTCTGTTCTCCCAGATTGAGTTGATACTGAGATGATTCTGGTCTGTTCTCCCAGATTGAGTTGATACTGAGATGACTCTGGTCTGTTCTCCCAGATTGAGTTGATACTGAGATGACTCTGGTCTGTTCTCCCAGATTGAGTTGATACTGAGATGATTCTGGTCTGTTCTCCCAGATTGAGTTGATACTGAGATGACTCTGGTCTGTTCTCCCAGATTGAGTTGATACTGAGATGACTCTGGTCTGTTCTCCCAGATTGAGTTGATACTGAGATGACTCTGGTCTGTTCTCCCAGATTGAGTTGATACTGAGATGATTCTGGTCTGTTCTCCCTAATTGAGTTGATACTTAGAGGATTCTGGCATGATTAGTGTCTGATTGAGATGATTCCTGTCTGTACTCTCATATTGAGATGATTCCTGTCTGTACTCTCAAATTGAGATGATTCCTGTCTGTACTCTTAGATTGAGATGTTTCATGTCTGTACTCCCAGATTGAGATGATTCCTGTCTGTACTCACAGATTGAGATGATTCCTGTCTGTACTCTCATATTGAGATGATTCCTGTCTGTACTCTCATATTGAGATGATTCCTGTCTGTACTCTCATATTGAGACGATTCCTGTCTGTACTCTCAGATTGAGATGATTCCTGTCTGTACTCACAGATTGAGATGATTCCTGTCTGTACTCTCATATTGAGATGATTCCTGTCTGTACTCTCATATTGAGACGATACCTGTCTGTACTCTCATATTGAGACGATTCCTGTCTGTACTCCCCGATTGAGATGATTCCTCTCTGTACTCTCAGATTGAGATGATTCCTGTCTGTTATCTCATATTGAGATGATTGCTGTCTGTACTCCCAGATTGAGATGATTCCTGTCTGTACTCTCATATTGAGATGATTCCTGTCTGTACTCTCATATTGAGATGATTCCTGTCTGTACTCCCAGATTGAGATGATTCCTGTCTGTACTCCCAGATTGAGATGATTCCTGTCTGTACTCCCAGATTGAGGTGATTCCTGTCTGTACTCTCATATTGAGATGATTCCTGTCTGTACTCTCATATTGAGATGATTCCTGTCTGTACTCCCAGATTGAGATGATTCCTCCCTATACTCTCAGATTGAGATGATTCCTGTCTGTACTCTCAGATTGAGATGATTCCTGTCTGTACTCTCATATTGAGATGATTCCTGTCTGTTATCTCATATTGAGATGATTCCTGTCTGTACTCTCATATTGAGATGATTCCTGTCTGTACTTCCAGATTGAGATAATTCCTGTCTGTACTCTCATATTGAGATGATTCCTGTCTGTTATCTCATATTGAGATGATTCCTGTCTGTACTCTCAGATTGAGATGATTCCTGTCTGTACTCTCAGATTGAGATGATTCCTGTCTGTACTCTCATATTGAGATGATTCCTGTCTGTAATCTCATATTGAGATTATTCCTGTCTGTACTCTCAGATTGAGATGATTCCTGTCTGTACTCTCAGATTGAGATGATTCCTGTCTGTACTCTCAGATTGAGATGATTCCTGTCTGTACTCTCATATTGAGATGACTCCTGTCTGTACTCTCAGATTTAGATGATTCCTGTCTGTACTCTCATATTGAGATGATTCCTGTCTGTACTCCCAGATTGAGATGATTCCTGTCTGTACTCCCAGATTGAGATGATTCCTGTCTGTACTCTCAGATTGAGAAGATTCCTGTCTGTATTCTCATATTGAGATGATTCCTGTCTGTACTCTCATATTGAGATGATTCCTGTCTGTACTCTCAGATTGAGATGATTCCTGTCTGCTGTGATGTGACAAGAACCCTCTCCAGCCACAAGACAAACAATCTCATCTCCTCAAAGATGAATGGCTTTGATTCAAAATGGCCTTGAAGTGTGTGGTGTGTGTGTGTATTCATGTCCGTACATTTGTATTCATGCGTAAAAATGTGTGTGTGTGCTTGGACATGTGTGTGTTCGTGTGTGTGTGTGTAGTTGAATGTCGTGTGTGTGTCTGCTTGGGCATGTGTGCGATTGTGTGTGTATACAGTAGAATGTCGTGTGTGTGTCTGCTTGGGCATGTGTGCGATTGTGTGTGTATACAGTAGAATGTCGTGTGTGTGTCTGCTTGGGCATGTGTGCGATTGTGTGTGTATACAGTAGAATGTCAGGTTGAGAGGAGTGTGAGTAAGGTGCCGCCAGCAGTAATTGCTCACAAGTCACGACTCAGGATTCTGACTGATATGGAGAGAGTCAGAGAGAGAGAGTGAGAAAGAGAGAGTGAGGGAGAAGAGGGAGGGAGAGAGAGAGAGTGAGGGAGAGGAGTGAGAGAGCGGAGGGAGAGAGTGAGAGAGAAGAGGGAGAGAGTGTTATTGTTGCGTAGCATGGAGTTGTGTCATGGTGTGTGAGAAATAACAGAATAACAGAATAATAATACTAATACTTCTCTTTCCTGGGCCTTAGTGACAGAGATGTATTGCTCTTACTAAAAGGGATGGAAATAATTGCCATGATGAAAAGTGATTGGATTTTTTTTACTCAACTCATTTCAAAGCCACATTGTTACTGTGCTGCGGTTACATTTGGAATTTTAATATGCTATTTGACTTTACTCAATAGACTGAAAATATAAAAGGTACAGTGAAAAGAAAGAAGGGATTTCGACGATTGACATAAAATGTGTATTCGGATATTATTCAGACCCCTTTACTTTTCCCACATTTTGTTATGTTACAGCCTTATTCTAACATTGATTAAATCATTTTTCCCTCATCAATCTACTCACAATACACCACAATGAATTGTTTCTAATTTATACAAATGGAAAAACTGAAATATCACATTTACATAAGTATTCAGACCCTTTACTCAGTACTTTGTTGAAGTACCTATGGCAGCGATTACAGCCTTGAGTTTTCTTGGGTTTGACGCCACAAGCTTTGCACATCTGTATTTGGGGAGTTTCTCCCATTCTTCTCTGTAGATCCTCTCAAGCTCTGTCAGGTTGGATGGAGAGCGTTGCTACGCAGCTATTTTCAGGGCTCTCCAGAGATGTTCGATCAGGTTCAAGTCTGAGCTCTGGCTGGGCCACTCAAGGACATTCAGAGACTTGTCTCAAAGCCACTCCTGTGTGCTTAGGGTCGTTGTCCTGTTGGAAGGTAAACCTTCGCCCCAGTCCTGAGCACTTTTCATCAAGGATCTCTCTGTACTTTGCTCATTTCATCTTTTCCTTGATACTGACTAGTCTACCAGTCCTTGCTGCTGAAAAACATCCCCCCAGCATGATGCTATCACCACCATGCTTCATGGTAGGCCTTGGTCACCTCCCTGACCAATCAAATCAAATCAAAGTTTATTTGTCACGTGCGCCGAATACAGTGAAATGCTTACTTACAGGCTCTAACCAATGGTGTGGAGAAAAGGTATGTGCGTGTGTGTGTGTGTAGGTAAGTAAAGAAATAAAACAACAGTAAATAGACATTTGAAAAAAGAGTTGCAAGGCTATATACAGACACCTGTTCGTCAGGCTTATTGAGGTAGTATGTACATGTAGGTATCGTTAAAGTGACTATGCATATATGATGAACAGAGAGTAGCAGAAGCGTAAAAAGAGGGGTTGGCGGGTGGTGGGACACAATGCAGATAGCCTGGTTAGCCAATGTGCGTGTCACGCCCTAGCCTTAGTATTCTTTGTTTTCTTTATTATTTTAGTTAGGTCAGGGTGTGACATGGGGAATGTTTATGTTTTGTTGGTTTTGGGTGTTTCTATGGTAAAGGGGTTATGGGGTGTAGTATATGGGTTTGTGTTGAGTTCAGATGTCTAGCGTTGTCTATGTATGTTTAGTTATCTAGGAGAGTCTATGGTTACCTGAATGAGTTCCCAATTAGAGACAGCTGATTTCGGTTGTCTCTGATTGGGAGCCTTATTTAGGGTAGCCATAGGCTCTCATTGGTTGTGAGTAATTGTCTATGTAGAACGTTTGTAGCCTGTATGTGTATGTGCACAACGTTATTTAGCTTCACGGTCGTTTGTTGTTTTGTTCGTTTTGTTAAAGTGTTTCGTGTCGTGTTTATTTTTCGTCATCTTTAAAAAAATAAAAGAAGATGGCTTACTTTCCAAAAGCTGCGTTTTGGTCCATCAATCCGCCACACGATCGTGACAGAATTACTCACCATTATAGGACCAAGCGGCATGGAAAGCGGCAACAGGACCTACCTACACAGGATTCATGGACATGGGAGGAGATACTGGATGGTAAGGGGCCGTGGGCTCAACCGGGAGAATATCGCCTTCCTCGTGAAGAGCTGGAGGCAGCTAAAGCCGAGAGGAGGCGATATGAGGAGGCAGCACGGAGACAAGGCTGGAAACCCGTGAGTACAACCCAAAAATTTCTTGGGGGGGGCCTTAAAGGGAGTTTGGCGAAGTCAGGTAGGAAACCTGCGCCTACTCCCTGTACTTACCGTGGAGAGCGAGAGTACGGGCAGACACCGTGTTACGCAGTAGAGCGCACGGTGTCTCCTGTACGCGTGCATAGCCCGGTTCGGTACATTTCAGCTCCACGTATCGGCCGGGCTAGACTGAGCGTTGAGCCGTATGTCATGAAGCCGGCCCAACGCATCTGGTCACCAGTGCGTCTCCTCGGGCCGGCGTACATGGCACCAGCCTTACGCATGGTGTCCCCGGTTCGCCTACATAGGCCGGTGCGGGTGATTCCACCTCCCCGCACTGGTCAGGCGACGGGGAGCATACAACCAGGTAAGGTTGGGCAGGCTCGGCGTTCAAGGGAGCCAGTACGCCTGCACGGTCCGGTATTTCCGGCGCCACCTCCCCGCCCCAACCCAGTACCACCAGTGCCTCCTCCACGCACTAGCTATATGGTGCGTGTCTCCAGCCCTTTACCACCAGTGTCTAAACCACGCACCAAGCCTCCTGTGTGTCCCCAGAGTCCTGTGCGTCCTGTTGCTGCTCCCCGCACTAGCCCTGAGATGCGTGTCCCCAGCCCGGTGCCACCAGTCCCGGCACCACGCACCAGGCCTACAGTGCGCCTCAGCCGGCAGGAGTCTGCCGTCTGCACAGCGATGACTGAACTGCCCGTCTGCCAAGCGCCATCTGAGCCATCCGTCTCCCCAGCGCCATCTGAGCCATCCGTCTGCCATGAGCCTGCAAAGCCGCCCGTCTGCCATGAGCCTGCAAAGCCGCCCGTCTGCCATGAGCCCACTGAGCCGTCCGCCAGACAGGAGCCGCTAGAGCCGCCAGCCAGACAGGAGCCGCTAGAGCCGTCCGTCAGACAGGATCTGCCAGAGCCGCCAACCAGACAGGATCTGCCAGAGCCGCCAACCAGACAGGATCTGCCAGAGCCGCCAACCAGACAGGAGCAGCCAGATCAGTCAGCCAGCCATGAGCAGCCAGATCCGTCAGCCAGCCATGAGCAGCCAGATCCGTCAGCCAGCCATGAGCAGCCAGATCCGTCAGCTAGCCATGAGCAGCCAGATCCGTCAGCTAGCCATGAGCAGCCAGATCCGTCAGCTAGCCATGAGCAGCCAGATCCGTCAGCTAGCCATGAGCAGCCAGATCCGTCAGCTAGCCATGAGCAGCCAGATCCGTCAGCTAGCCATGAGCAGCCAGATCCGTCAGCTAGCCATGAGCAGCCAGATCCGTCAGCTAGCCATGAGCAGCCAGATCCGTCAGCCAGCCATGAGCAGCCAGATCCGTCAGCCAGCCATGAGCAGCCAGATCCGTCAGCCAGCCATGAGCAGCCAGATCCGTCAGCCAGCCATGAGCAGCCAGATCCGTCAGCCAGCCATGAGCAGCCAGATCCGTCAGCCAACCATGGGCCGTCCCTCAGTCCGGAGCTGCAGTCCCTCAGTCCGGAGCTGCAGTCCCTCAGTCCGGAGCTGCCATTCCTCAGTCCGGAGCTGCCCCTTACCCTGGTGCTGCCCCTTACCCTGGTGCTGCCCCTTACCCTGGTGCTGCCCCTTACCCTGGTGCTGCCCCTTACCCTGGTGCTGCCCCTGACCCTGGTACTGCCCCTGACCCTGGTACTGCCCCTTACCCTGGTACTGGCCCTTAGTCCGGAGCTGCCATTCCTCAGTCCGGAGCTGCCCCTTAATGCAATGGGGTTAATGTGGAGGGGGGTCATTTGGAGGAAGCCTAGGAGGTGGTTAGGGACTGTGGTGACGTGGGGACCACAACCTGAGCCGGAGCCGCCACCGTGGATGGAAGCCCACCCAGACCCTCCCCTAGACTGTGTAATGGTGCGCCCGGAGTTCGCACCTTAAGGGGGGGGTTATGTCACGCCCTAGCCTTAGTATTCTTTGTTTTCTTTATTATTTTAGTTAGGTCAGGGTGTGACATGGGGAATGTTTATGTTTTGTTGGTTTTGGGTGTTTCTATGGTAAAGGGGTTATGGGGTGTAGTATATGGGTTTGTGTTGAGTTCAGATGTCTAGCGTTGTCTATGTATGTTTAGTTATCTAGGAGAGTCTATGGTTACCTGAATGAGTTCCCAATTAGAGACAGCTGATTTCGGTTGTCTCTGATTGGGAGCCTTATTTAGGGTAGCCATAGGCTCTCATTGGTTGTGAGTAATTGTCTATGTAGAACGTTTGTAGCCTGTATGTGTATGTGCACAACGTTATTTAGCTTCACGGTCGTTTGTTGTTTTGTTCGTTTTGTTAAAGTGTTTCGTGTCGTGTTTATTTTTCGTCATCTTTAAAAAAATAAAAGAAGATGGCTTACTTTCCAAAAGCTGCGTTTTGGTCCATCAATCCGCCACACGATCGTGACAGTGCCGGAGCCCTTCTCCCCCGATTGCTCAGTTTGGCTGGGCGGACATCTCTAGGAAGAGTCTTGGTGGTTCCTAACTACTTCAATTTTTAAGAATGATGGAAGCCACTGTGTTCTTGGGGACCTTCAATGCTGTAGAAATGTTTTGGTACCCTTCCCCAGATATGT
Source organism: Salvelinus fontinalis (assembly GCF_029448725.1). Lineage (NCBI taxonomy): Eukaryota > Metazoa > Chordata > Actinopteri > Salmoniformes > Salmonidae > Salvelinus > Salvelinus fontinalis. Next base: position 19,422,432 of record NC_074668.1, on the reverse strand, counting down.
GCCTCGACACAATTCTGTCTGTGAGCTTTACGGACAATTCCTTTGACCTCATGGCTTGTTTTTTTTTTTTTTTTTTTTTTTCTTCTAGATTGGTTTTTGCTCTGACATGCACTGTCAACTGTGGAACCTTATAAAGACAGGTGTGTGCCTTTCCAAGTCATGTAGATTGATAAGGGGGGGGGGGATATCCATAGAATATGGCTGTAACGTAACACAATGTGGTCTGAATACTTTCTGAATGCCCTGTAGGTAGTAAGGTTAAATGTGTGTACCCCATAAGTAGAGTTGCAAAATTCCAGTAACTTTCCCACATTCTTAGAAAAAAAGGTGCTATCTAGAAAAAAGGGTTCTTCGGCTGACCCCATAGGAGAACCCTTTGAAGAACATTTTTTGGTTCCAGGTAGAACCCTTTTGATTCCAGGTAGAACCCTTTTGAGTTCCATGTAGAACCCTTTACACAGAAGGTTCTACATGGAACCCAAAAGAGTTCTACCTGGAACCAAAATTTAACAACCGAAATGACCCTTTTGGAACACTTTTTTCTAAGAGTGCAGAATTTCCAGTTTTTCCAGAAATTCTGTTTGGAGGGCAAAACCAGTGATAAACTGTACTAGAGTGATAGAAAGGCATAGCCCAGGCCCTGTGAGTGACTCTTATCATCAGTAATACTGAGGACTGAAGTCCATTTACTCTCAATCAGCCTCTCATGGTTTTATAGCTCCAGAGAAGAGCAGGGAAGCTAGGCAGCATTAAATCTGATGACTTACACCACCGTAGGCTCCACTACACACTTCATTAACACTAGCTATCTCTCTCTCTCTCTCTCTCTGTCTCTCTCTCTATCTCTCTCTCTCTGCTGATATAAAGCTCCTATGGGTGGAAGATGGAAGAGATTATGAATATACACAGCATAGTATTCATAGTGGTTGTGAAGATGATTGACGTTCAAGTTAGTTTGACCGTATATTGATGGAAAATGTATTGTATATTGTCTAAATTCTCTATTTGTTTTGGTACTGTATAGATTGGAGTAATACTACAGTGCTCTTTGTGCCATCATTTTGTTACTAATCTTTGAATCTGCACTGTTCTTCAAGTAAATGTGTTTTTGTAAAATGTTCTGTGGAAATTGTTAAAAGTAATCCTTGTGCATAGATTTGTATGGTTTGTTTAACTTTGCAATCATTGTTTTTTGTTTGGCATACATTTTAAAGTGAAGAATCTGAGTCATAGTATTCTATTTCTTTGGAATTGCCCATTGAAAGCATATTCCAATCTTTACCTGCATAGAGGGTGTTTGTATATTTCTGGCATACTGTAGGTTAGTAGCACCAAACTCAGCTCGATTTTCTTAAATTAGGTCCTGTGAGCTTTTGTCTCTTTTCAGTTAAGCTGAGTGGTGAATAAGCCTTCGACTGTATCAGTTCTAGTGTTCAAAAGACTCCTATTTGGTGAAATGGTAAATGGAGTCCCATTTGAGGCTATATTTGAGCTACATGACCTTTAGAGAGACACAAACACTCTCTTGGTGTGCCATTTACTGAGGATATAACAAGTGAGTCAGTGGTTTAGGAGATAGATTTTCTGTCACAGGGTCATTGGTTGGCCATTATGTTTCTTAAAGTAAATAGTAAATAGCAAAACACAAAATGCATAGAAATGTAACCATCTCGCCCGAGGTTGTTGCTGTAAATGAGAGTAATAGCAGTCAACCTATCTGATTACCATAATAGCTAATAAGGAGACAAAGGAATGTCACAAGAGACAGTTGAGTATAACAAGGGGTGAAAGTACAGTATGTGTGCACTTGCACAAGTATTTTGTATGGGCCGAATAGTAAAGACATAATTTACTGTAACTGTAAAAATGTGTTACCTTTCATGAGGCATGAACACAACCAGATATAGATTTTTTCCTCAGATTGTCAAACAAATCACTTCCAGCATCTATAAACAGTGCACTGTTCACCCGCCATTTGATGAACCAGTCATCAAGGCAAAGCTGTCATCAAGGCAAAGGGTGGCTACTTTGTAGAATCTCAAATATAAAATATATTTTGGTTTGTTTAACACTTTTTTGGTTACTACATGATTCCATATGTTATTTCATAGTTTTGATGTCTTCACTATTATTCTACAATGTAGAAAATAGTAAAATAAAGAAAAACCCTTGAATGAGTAGGTGTGTCTAAACTTTTGACTGGTACTGCCCCACCATCCCTTAATGACAGGTCGCCACTGATTCAGATTCAGTTTTCGAAATTCAGATTCAAAACCAGAGACAACATCCTGGTACTTTGCCAGCCAGGAAAGGTAGAGGACATTCAGTGATTGTCATTGAGCAAACTTGTAGCCAATTGATTGATGTATCAGTTACTGTCCGCACTCATCTCGGTCCCGACCAGTCATCTCTGCCATTTTGGAGCGTATACCATCAATTTTGAAGTATATTCACTACTTTCTCATGCAGCAAACAGGCTCCTACAGTTTTCTTGCCATCTTTGTTTTACTGTGATGGGCTCATACTTTACCGATACACCATACCGGCACTATTTATTTTGCCGGTGCTCTGTTCCGGACCATACTGACTTACTTTCACCCCTGAGTATAACCACATACTGTATGTTGAGGACATATAAGATGGCTTGATAACTTGTTCCTGTAATGTTCTCTCTACACTCTTAGAAAATGGTGACATCTATGTTCTTCGGCTGTCGCCATAGGAGAACCCTTTGAAGAACCGTTTTTGCTTCCATTTAGAATTATTTTGGAACAGTGCGTACAGGGCTCTGGAGACGCACAGGAGGCTTGGTGCGTGGTGCCGTATCAGGAGGAGTAACAGTAACAGGAGCAGTAACAGTAACATTAACAGGAGCTGTAACAGGAGCAGTAGCAGGAGTAGTATCAGTATCTGGAGTAATAACAGGTGCAGTAAAAGGAGCAGTAACAGTAGCATGAGTCGTAACAGGAGTAGTTAAAGTCGGATGGCTCAAAGACGGATGGCTGTCCCGAGCCATTTTGCTTCCATTTAGAATTCTTTTCCATGTAGACCCCTTTCCACAGAGGGTTCTACATGGAACTGTAAAGTGTTCTACCTGGAAGCAAAGAGAGTTTTATCTGGAACCAAAAAGGGTTCTCCTGTGGGGACAGCCGAATAACCCTTTTGGAATCTTTTTTTCTAAGAGTGTATGCAATGAAGGGAAAGAAGAGTCAATTAGAGTGATTGAAATACATCTGTTGAATGGCAATAATTTCTCACTTCCATTCTCCAAAGACAGAATGTCTGCCATGGTTTCATCCATATGAGGTGGTGTGTGTGTGAGAGAGAGAGAGATCAAGAAAGAGTGATATGGCTGTCAACGGCATGGGGAGGTTGGCTATGCTGTTACTCCTCTATTCTGAACTGAGACCTGCTTCTCAGAATGACTGGAGGAGGTTAATTGCTGATGAGTGCTGCCTTGACAGCCTTATGACATCCATTTATGAATTCTGACACGGCAGATGTGGTCTTCCTGGGGCATACATCTTTACATCTACATTATACATTTAAAGAAACGTTATTAATATAATTGTAATTTTGGGGTGGCGGCATATAGTGAAAACACTGCACAGACACACACACACACACACACACACACACACACACACACACAACACACACATACACATATAATCCTCTGCTTCTGCCTAGGCTGAATCACAGAGCTCGCCTAGAGTGGTCCTCTTGCCTTGGGGAGTAGGGTAGTGGGGACATTGATGATGAGTGGGGACTACAGCAGTTACTAACCCTATTGAGTGGAGGTCAGGTGTTGTACTCAGAGCTGATAAGAGACTGGAGAAGTAGCAGGAGACCAGACTGGTAGAACTTACAGGAGCAGTAACAGGAACAGTAACATGTGAACTAACAGTAACAGGAGCAGTAACAGGAACAGTAACATGTGAACTAACAGTAACAGGAGCAGTAACAGGTGTAGTACAAGTAACATGACCAGTAACAGGAACAGTATCAGTAACAGGTGTAGTACAAGTAACATGAACAGTAACAGGAGCAGTAACAGCAGTAGTAAAAGTAACATGAATACTAACAGGAGTAGTATCAGTAACAGTAACAGGAGCAATAACAGTAACTGGAGCAGTAACAAGCAGGCATGATAACTAACAGTAACAAGAGCAGTAACAGTTACAGGAGTAGTAACAACAGGAGATTGGAAAAACTAGAGACGTAGCAGGAGACCAGACAGGTAGAAGTTACAGGTGCAGTAGCAGGAGCAGTAACAGGAATAGTAACAGGAGACGTAACCGGAGCAGTAACAGTAGTAGTAAAAGTAACATGAATAGTAACAGGAGCAGTAACAGTAAGAGGAGCAATAACAGTAACCGGAGCAGTAACAGGAGAGCAGGATAACTAACAGTAACAGGAGTAGTAACATGAGTAGTATCAGGAGCAGTAACAGTAAGAGGAGCAGTAAGAAGAGTAGTAACAGTAACATGAGTAGTAACAGGAGCAGTAACAGTAACAGTATTAGGAGTAATAACAGGAGCAGTAACAGTAACAAGAGCAGTAACCGTAACAGGAGTAGTAACCGTAACAGGGGTAGTAACCGTAACAGGAGCAGTAACATTAACAGGAGCAGTAACAGTAACAGGAGCAGTAGAAGTAGCAGGAGATTGGAGAAACTAGAGAGGTAACAGGAGCAGGAGGTATATGTTACAAGAGCAGTAACATTAACAGAAGCAGTAACAGTAACATTAACAGGAGCAGTTACAGTAACAGGAGTAGTAGCAGTAACAGAAACAGTAACAGGAGAGGTAACAGGAGTAGTGACAGGAGCAGTAAAAGTAACAGTAGCAGTAATAGGAGCAGTAAAATGAGTAGTAACAGTATCAGGAGTCGTAACAAGAGTAGTGAAAGTAACATGACTAGTAACAGTATGAATAGTAATAACAGGTGCAGTAACAGTAACAGTATCAGGAGTAATAGCAAATGCAGTAACAGTCAAATTAATTGGAGTAGTAACAGGAGCAGTAACAGGAGATGTATCAGGAGTAGTAGCAGTAACATGAGAGGTATCAGGAGTAGTAACAGTAACAAGAGAAGTAACATGAGCTGTAACAGTAACATGCGCAGTAACAGTAGCAGTAACATTAACATGAGCTGTAACAGGTACAGTAGCATGAGTAGTAACAGTATCTGGAGTAATAACAGCTGCAATAACTGCAACAGGAGCAGTAACAGTAACATAAGTAATAACAGGTGCAGTAACAGTAACATTGACAGGAGCAGTTACAGTAACATGAGTAGTAACAGGAGCAGTAACAGGGGTAGTAACAGGAGCAGTAACAGGGGTAGTAACAGGAGCAGTAACAGGGGTAGTAACAGGAGCAGTAACAGGGGTAGTAACAGGAGCAGTAACAGGGGTAGTAACAGGAGCAGTAACAGGGGTAGTAACAGGAGCAGTGACAGGGGTAGTAACAGGAGCAGTAACAGGGGTAGTAACAGGAGCAGTAACAGGGGTAGTAACAGGAGCAGTAACAGGGGTAGTAACAGGAGCAGTAACATGAGTAGTAACAGGAGCAGTAACATGAGTAGTACGATTAACAGGTGCAGTAACAGGAGTAGTAGCAGTAACAGGTGTAGTACCATTAACAGGAGCCGTAACAGTAACAGGAGCAGTAACAGAAGTAGTAACAGTAACAGGAGTAGTAACAATAACATGATTGGTAGCATGAGTAGTAACAGGAGTCGTAACAGGAACAGCAACAGACCCTGTACAATAGAGCTGATGATGGAGTTCAGGCTTCCTGTGTAGAGATGTCTACATGCTGGAGGTGGTGTGGGGGTGTGGTGGAGGGAGGAAAGGGCTGCAGTCTCACCACTCTGTCTCCATCCTAGCCAATGCTTCACCATGGATTGTAACATAATGGAGTACCAACTGTTTGCTAAAACCTGCACTTGAAAGTTGTGTCTGGTACTGTGTAGAGAGTGTGTGGGCTAGTGCTGGTGTAGCAGCGTCCTATTTTAAAGTTTCAAAACTAAACAGTGATTAAAATAATAATGAGTGTATTTATATAACTGTTGAGTGAGTTCACTAAGGGGTGATGCTACAGTATGAGTGTGCTGTTGGGCACTCTATCTAGCTGTAGCGTCCTGTTGGAAAGTTTTGGAGTGTGTCGGCCGTCAGTAGCGAGGGGGATAAAGCGAGAGGGATGGAGTCAGGGAGAGTCAGCATGTAGGAGGACAGGGCCTGAGGCACAGCGGCTCTAATCTAAGCAGGGCGAGACTCTCCACTCATCCACTTCTGTTTACACCACCCCTCTCTATTCACTCCTCTCTCTAATCCCTCTGTCTTTCTATCATAAAAACACAGAGAAAATAACAACTTCCCCAAAGTAAAGGTGTGCCTAGCCATCCCTGTTATGTACACGGTGCATTGGAAGAGTTAGTGGGCGGACTCAGCTATGCTAGTGGTAAACATGCAGGGTGGCATCTCCTGGGGCCATATTTAATCAAAACCTGTGTCTCGCTGTTAGACTAGAAAAAATTGTTTTAGCCAATATGTTTGAGTTATTGTATTGTAGTTAAGTTTCATGTCTGTTTCACATGAGAAACATTAAGGGCATACATACTCAGTGGTAAATCTAAATGGAAACCGATCCTCAAAGTTAATTTATATTGATATTGATGCCATTATGCAGATTCTCTGCACAAGACAAGTGTTCTCATTCTTCCTCATAGGTTTAGATAGAAGGTGACCTGTAGATGGCCTTGGAAAACAGCTGTCAGCCAATGAGATAACAGAGAGGATTCTCATGACTTTCCATGGCTGCTGCTGGAACAGTCAGTCTGCAGCTTTATGCCTTTGAGAAATGAGATTTTGTGATTAGCATATATATGAGTGCCTTGGTTACACCGCTTAGGCACTTCTGCAGCAAACAGAGTTTTCATTTGCAGTGATTTGTGTTGGATAGTCTGCCGGTAGAGTAGAGATGAGTAAGACCTCTCTTATAACCTATAATACACACACACGCACAGACTCACACACACATGCACACACATACACACACATATACCTAGTGTATGTGAGATGAGAGAGGAGACCTCTCTTGTGACTCAGTCTTGACTGTGCGTTCTGAACCAGGAGCTGTAGTAAGGAGGCGGGACACAGGGTGTAGGGCTGGGAAGAAGAGGATTAATTAGAGGATGAATTAGAGGATGAATTAGAGGATGAGAGATTACATAATGTTGGGGTGTTAGCTTAGTGCTGCAGATATTCTCAGTAGTATTCCACTTAGTCAGATTATAATTCAAATGGGGTTTGTTCAGGATTTTCAGGATATTCAACACCATGGAGGTGATTTCCCATAACAGGAGCTGTAGGCATCATTAAATGCTATTTTCTGCCATGCAAATTATTCCCTTCCTTTTATTTTTATGTGTTATTTATTTTCACCCCTTTTCTCCCCAATTTCGTGGTATACAATTGGTAGTTACAGTCTTATCTCATCACTGCAACTACCATACGGACTCGGGAGAGGCGAAGGTCGACAGCCGTGCATCCTCAAACACAACCCAACCAAGCCGCACTGCTTCCTGACACAATGCCCACTTAACCCGGAAGCCAGCCACACCAATGTGTCGGAGGAAACACCGTACACCTGGCGACGCTGGGCCAATTGTGCAATTATTCCCTTCCTACATTATAGATTACTTATATATATTTTTCACATTCATGTACAGCTAGCTATGAAGGTGAGTGGGAAAGTATGTGTCTGCTAGCTTCAGTCCAGCTGAGAGCTGATAGTGTGTCTGTATAGCTGTACACAATAACTTCCTTGTTCTTGACGTTTATGAAAAGCCTCTATTGTAATGTTTCCGGGGCCACATCTTTGAGCCTCGCCAGACATCCATGAATCTCATGTGCTTCCTCCACTGTCTCCTGACCCTCTCCATTTCTGCCATATCCCCATCAGGAGCCACTCACTCTACCAGAAAAACACCCTGTAATGTCCTCCAACGTCTAACCTGATAACTTTGATACTGACCACAATGGAGCATCTCTTCTGTCTGTTTATTGTCCTACCTGCCTGTGTCCTGTATGTCCTTGGAATGTGGCTGATGGGTCACATTTACTATGTACTTTGGGGGAAAACATGTTTTACATAATTTATGTGTAATCCTACATAGCCTAAGAAACGCGTTTCTTTCACACATATTTACATCTACTCAGTACCTTTGGTGGTGGATGAGATGAGTTTCCCTGCTATGTGTCCAGTCAGTAGGAGTTAGGAGAAGGTATATGGAGGGGTGGTGACAGTGAGACTGTAATGAGCTGAGGGCAGGACAGAGGAGAGGACCCAGCTGTTTCACCATTCCTTCAAAGGCCCTTTGATGCCTGTTTAAGCTGGAGCCATATTAGGAGAGATGTGCTTGTGCCTCTGACAGTCTCCAGCTCCTTTGTCGCTCTTTTTCCGTGTCTCTCTCCCTCTCTGCCTTTCCCTTTCCTCTCCTCATGTTTCTATGTCTCCCTCTCTTTCTCTGCCTATACCACTCTCTCTCTTTCTCTCTCGCTCTCTCTGCCTCTCTATCTCACTCTATTTCTCTATCTCTCTGTCTCTCTTTTATTCTGTCTCCCTCCATCCATGTCCTTCCATCCTTTGTTGGCGGTGCCCATGTGAGAGCAGGTTATTTTAATTAGAGATCATTAAGGCCGGGCCTCATTGTTAAATGAGAGCTCTAGTGATAGTGCTAGGTGTCCTCTGATAGGTCGTGTTCTGTATAGCATCAGCTCATTAAGACAGCGGAGACTGGAGAAAGAGGCCTGAAGGAAGATCGCTTTAAATAGAAATGAATCTCTATTATTGAATTGGGGCCCAAGGCCCACCTATGTGCCTAGTTTTTTCCTCCATTGTGGCTGGAGGAGGCTGCAGGCCTTGCGTCACCTGACATGTCTCATTGTCATTGACGGTTATGTAAAAAATAGAGCTGAGCGATCCTTTAGGGATGAAATGAGTAAAATGACTAATGGCTGGAAATAGCTTTTAATAGAGCCTACAGAGCTCTTGTTCCCTTAAAGACCCTGAATGATTCTCATCTTCAGTCTTTTTTACAACCTGGGATGAAATCCATTAGTGATGCCTGACTGCGATTAATCCATTAGTCATGTCTGGACATAGTTACATCAAGGGCTCTTCTTATCATCAAAAGTAAAGCCTTCCTAATAATTCTTAGGCTTACCTCATAAGGAATCAGTAAGGTACATACAGTTTCCAACCAGAAGCCATAGAGCGGGACACTAATCCAGACGTTTATAAGAAATCCCGTTACGCCCTCAGATAAATCATCAAACAGGTAAATCGTCAATACAGGACCAAGATCGAATCCTACTACACTGGCTCTGACGCTCGTCGAATGTGGCTGGGCTTGCAAACTATTACGAATTACAAAGGGGAAGCCAGCCACGAGCTGTCCAGTGACGCAAGCCTACCAAACGAGCTAAGTACCTTCTATTCTCACTTCGAGGCAAGCAACACTGAACCATGCATGATAGTACCAGCTGTTCTGGATGACTATGTGATCAAGCTTTTCTTAACCGATGTGAGTAAAACCTTTAAACAGGTTAACATACACAATGCGGCAGGGCCAGATAAATGACCAGTATGCGTACTCCGAGCATGCGCTGACCAGCTGGCAAGTGTCTTCACTGACATTTTCAACCTCTCTCTACCCAGTCTGTAATACCAACATGTTTCAAGCAGACCAGCATAGTCCCTGTGCCCACGAACTCTCAGGTAAACTGTCTAAATGACTATCTCCCTGTAGCATTCACATCTGTAGACCCACTCCAATTCGCAACAGATCCACAGATGATGCAATCTCTATTGCACTCCACACTGCCCTTTCCCTCCTGGATGAAAGGAACACCTACATGAAAATGCTGTTCATTGACTACAGCTCAACGTTCAATACTATAGCGCCCTCCAAGCTGATCACTAAGCTAAGGACCCTGGTATTAAACACCTCCCCCTGGAACTGGATACTGGACTTCCTGACGGGCCCCCCCAGGTGGTGAGGTTAGGCAACAACACATCCACCACGCTGACCCTCAGCATGGGGGCCTCTCAGGGGTGCGTGCTTACTAGTCTCCTGTATTCCATGTTCACCCACGACTGCGTTGCCGCGCACGACTCCAACACCATCTTTTAAGTTTTGCCGATATCATAGCGGTAGTAGGCCTGATCACCGACGATGATGAGGCAGCCTACTGGGAGGAGGTCAGAGACCTAGCAGTGTGGTACCAGGACAACAACCTCTCCCTCAACATCAGCAAGACGAAGGAGCTGATTGTGGACTACAGGAAATGGGGGGCCAAGCACGCCCCCGTTCACAACGGCGGGGCTGTAGTGGAGCGGGTCGAGAGCTTCAAGTTTCTCAGTGTCCACATCACTAAGGACCTATCATGGTCCAAACACACCAACACGGTCGTGAAGAGGGCACAACAACGCCTCTTCCCCCTCAGAAGGTTTAAAAGATTTGGCATGGGCCCTCAGATCCTCAAAAAGTTATACAGCTGCACCATCAAGAGCATCTTGACTGGCTGCATCACCGCTTGGTATGGCAACTTCTTGGCATCACCGACAATGATGAGACAGCCTATAGGGAGGAGGTCAGAGACCTGGCCATGTAGTGCCAGGATAACAGCCTCTCCCTCCACGTGAACAAGACAAAGGAGATGATTGTGGACTACAGAAAAAGGAGGACCGAGCATGTCCCCATTCTCATCGACGGGGCTGTAGTGAAGCAGGTTGAGAGCTTCAAGTTCCTTGGTGTCCACAACACCAACAAACTATCATGGTCCAAACACACCAAGACATTTGTGAAGAGGGCACGACAAAGCCTATTCCCCCTCAGGAGACGTCGTCAGATCCTCAAAAAGTTCTACAGCTGCACCATTGAGAGCATTCTGACTGGTTGCATTACTGCCTGGTATGGCAACTGCTCGGCCTCCAACCGCAAGGCACTACAGAGGGTAGGGCGTAATGCCCGGTACATCACTGGGGCAAATCTTCCAGCCATCCAGGACCTCTATTCTAGGCGGTGTCAAAGGAAGGGCCCTAAAAATTGTCAAAGACTCCAGCCATCCTACTCATAGACTGTTTTCTCTGCTACCACACGGCAAATGGTACCGGAGTGCCAAGTCTAGGTCCAAAAAGCTTCTTAACAGCTTCTACCCCCAAGCCATAGGACTCCTGAACAGCTAATCAAATGGCTACCAGACTATTTCCATTGCCCCCCCCCCCCCCCCTCCTCACTATTTTATGCTGCTCCTACTCTCTGTTTATTATCTATGCATAGTCACTTTACCTCTACCTATATGTGTGTACCCAATTACCTCGACTAAAACCGGTGCCCCCCGCACATTGACTCTGTACCGGTACCCCATGTATATAGCCTCACTACTGTTATTTTACTGCTGCTCTTTAATTATTTGTAACTTTGATTTATTTTTTATATATTTTTTTACTTAACACTTATTATTATTTTAACTGCATTGTTGGTTAAGGGCTTGTAAGTAAGCATTTCACTGTACGGTTGTAATGTCGTTCGTCTGAGGAAAAAGGAGTAGACCAAAGCGCAGCGTGGTACGTGTTCATGATGTTTTAATATAGCCTGAACACTGAAACAACAAAAACAAAAGTGGAACAAAATGCAACAGTTTTGTCAGGCACTCACACAACAGAAAACAACTACCCACAACACACAGGTGGAAAAAGGCTACCTAAGTATGGTTCTCAATCAGAGACAACGACAGCTGCCTCTGATTGAGAACCACACCCGGCAAAACACACAGAAAAGAAAACATAGAAGACCAGACATAGAATGCCCACCCCAACTCACGCCCTGACCAAACCAAAATAGAAGGGATAAAAAGGATCTCTAAGGTCAGGGCGTGACAACGGTCTACACCTGTTTTATTCGGCGCATGTGACAAATAAAATTGGATTTACATCTACTCAGTACTTTTGGTGGTGGATGAGATTAGTTTCCCTGCTATGTGTGCAGGACCTCAACCTCTCAAGCCATGGCCTGTTCACCCCGCTACCAACTAGAAGGCAAAGAACGTACAGGTGCATCAAAGCTGGGATTTAGAGACTGAGCAAAAGCTTCAGGCCATCAGACTGTTAAATAGTCACCACTAGCCGGCTTCCGCCTGATACACTGCCCTGAATTTAGTCACTGTTACTAGCCGGCTACCACCCGGTACTCTACCCTGCACCTTAGAGACTGCTGCACTATGTACATAGTCATTGAACACTGGTCACTTTAATAATGGTCACTTTAATAATGTTTACATACTGTTTTACCCACTTCATATGTATATACTGTATTCTAGTCAAGGCCCATCGTCTATAAATACTGCTGTACTCACCTTTCCTATTGAAATACTGTCTATACACACCATCATATACAGAACATATTCACTGAGTGTACAAAACATTAGGAACACCTGCTATTTCCATGACATAGACTGACCAGGTGAATCTAGGTCAAAGCTATGATCCCTTATTGATGTCACCTGTTAAATCCACTTCAATCAGTGTAGATGAAGGGGAGGAGACGGGTTAACAGAGGATTTTTAAGCCTTGAGACAATTGAGACATGGATTTTGTATTTGTTCCATTCAGAGAATGAATGGTCAAGACAAAAGAAGAAAGCGCCTTTGAACAAGGTATGATAGTAGGTGTCAGGCGCACCGGTTTGTGTCAAGACCTGAAACGCTGCTGGATTTTTCACGCACAGCAGTTTCCCGTGAGTATCAAAAATGGTCCACCACACAAAGGACATCCAGCCAACTGTGGAAAACATTGGAGTCAACATGGGCCAGTATCCCCATGGAACGCTTAAGAACACCTTGTAGAGTCCATGCCCCGACGAATTGAGGCTATTCTGAAGGCCTAATGTTATGTTTTGTACACTCAGTATATATATATTCTGGACTCTGACATTGCTCGTTCTGATATTTCTTAATTTATCTATTTGTATTTTTTAAATTTCTGTGTATTGTTTTATATTGTTAAGTACACTGCACTGTTGGAGCTTGAAACATTTAAGCATTTAAGAGTAGGGGTGTTAACCCCGGTGTCCTGGCTAAATTCCCAATCTGGCTCACAAACCATCACGATCACCTAATAATCCCCTCCTCTCCCCTGTAACTATTCCCCAGGTCATTGCTGTAAATGAGAAAGTGTTCTCAGTCAACTTACCTGGTAAAATAACAGATAATTTATTTTTATTTTTATTTATTTTTGCTGCACCTGCGATAACATCTGCTTCAATTTGACTTGATTGGATTTTAGCACTATAGGCATTTACAGAGCTATGGATGTCCTGTGGATATTTTAGACAGGTTCCAATGCATTCCCATAGAGATCACATTATTCATATGATTCTATATGTAATTCTATGAGCATGCTATTCTTAAGAATAACGCTTTATTCAGCATTGGAATATATTCCTACTGATTTCTAATGTGTGTTGTGTTGCTATTCAGTTTGTCTGCTATGTTGACACCTTTGATCAATGACATGTCATTTGGGAGAAGTGTGACCTGTGTTTTTACATGGTCTCTCTGCTCAGAATGTTGAGCATCTCTGTTCTCAACCTGGACTCAAGGGGTAGATGTAACATAGTATAGCAAATCCAGGACACTCCAAGTAGTATGATATGTAATGTTTCGTATGATACGTACTAATTTGTGGAACTCCATCATGCATTTTGAATGATATGTTACGAATTGGAATTAAAACAAAAAGTTACAAATTGCAATTTGTGAATGTTACAAATTTGCAAAACTTGTATGAATTGATATGTTACGAATTCCAATTTGTTATGGAAAACATTGGCTAGGTGGCTAACGCTAACATTGGCTAGGTGGCTAATGTAGCAAAAATAGCAAAAAGTAGCAAAAATACTAAAGTTGTCCGTGATAAGATTCAAACACACAACCTTTGGGACGCTAGACGTTCACGTTATACACCCACCCATCCAGACCAACTATCCTACTTTCATCTTTGCCGTAGGTAACCTTCTGTCTATTTGTAACCAATAGTAAATGTAACATACAGTATCATACTAATTTTAGTGTCCCGGATTTACATTTACTATGTAGTACATCTAGTCTATGAGACCTGCTGCTGACTAAGTCTCTCCTGAGTGACATTAACTGCAGTCAATCAATAACACACAGCACTGCAGGGTTTAGATGGGAACTACAATAGCAGCTCTGGTGCTCAAGGCTTCAACTCCCAGAAACAGACAGCTGTAGGGGGAAAGGGGATAATCCAGTTGTCCAACTGAATGTATTCAACTGATATGTGTCTTCCACATTTAACCCAACCCCTCTAAATCAGAGAGGTGCAGGGGGCTGCCTTAATTGACATCCACGGCACCTGGGGAACAGTGGGTTAACTGCCTTGCTCAGGGGTAGAACGACAGATTTTTACCTTGTCGGGGATTCGATCCAGCAACCTTCCGGTTACTGGCTCAACGCTCTAACCTCTAGGCTACCTGCCGCCTGTGTTTAAGATGAGATCTGTGGTTTGTAAAATGTCAGGTTTAATCCACCAGGGATACACCAGAGATGTGTCTTATCACATTCACATGATGGAGTGACTGTCTTCACCATCACACAACTGTCATTTCCCCACAAACGTCTTCTGTCCATTTTTTATTTATCTTAACATTTCTCAAGTAGGTGGTGAGTTGTAATCTCCCTGACAACCACTCGCATACACTAATTCTTTCCCTCCCTCTTCTACTTTCCCTTTCTCTTCCCCTCTCCCACTCTCCGTCTTGCCTCATCTCCGTCCCTTCCATGCAGTACTCCTACAAGGGTGTGTGTGCGTGCGTGTGCATGTGTGTGTGGAGCTTTAAAGGCAATTCTCGGCTCAGCCAAGGCTGCATAGCACACACACTCACACATATCTTTGTTGCTGGACACAGAGGGAGGAGAAGATGGGGAGAGGGAGAGAGATTTTGAGAGTGGGGGATTGAGTCAGACAGAGTGAAAAGAGAAGGGACCAGCCTGGTGATACAACCACCAATCTGCCAACACACACACACACACACACACACACACACACACACACACACACACACACACACACACACACACACACACACACACACACACACACACACACACACACACACACACACACACTTTCCTTAAGAAACCATGAGAAGGGAGTTACAGACCAATTAGCTCATACGAGGAGAGCTGTTGCTCATTTCTCAGCATTCATTACTCAATACAACGGCAGAGAATCAATGCAATCAGAGCAGACAGCCCCAGTGGTCAGGAAGAGAGGAGAGGACTGGTAATCAGGATGGGAACAGACACCTACCTACACAAGACACACACTCACGTGCACATACACAAACAAGCAAGTGTACTGTATGCAACAAATACACACACACACACACACTCATAAAGAGCAGGATATTGGAAGCAGCTTTAGAGAATGATCAAGTGGTGACATCTATAAAAGGATGGATCTGTGAACATCTGAGGCAGCTGCATCTTAATTGGATTGCCTCCCTTATTAAAATGCTAGTAGGGTGGACCCTCTCTTTTTCCCTTTCTGTCTGTCGCTCTGTCTGCCCCTTTCTCTCTGTCTCTCTGTCTCTCTCTCTCTCTCTCTCTCTTTCTCTCTCTCTTTCTCTCACTCTTTCTCTTTCTCTGTCCCTTTCTGTCTGTCGCTCTGTCTGCCCCCTTCTCTCTCTCTCTCTCTCTCTCTCTCTCTCTCTCTCTCTCTCTCTCTCTCTCTCTCTCTCTCTCTCTCTCTCTCTCTCTCTCTCTCTCTATCCCTTTCTCTCACTCTTTCTCTTTCTCTGTCCCTTTCTCTCTCACACACACTCTCACAAACTCTGTCTCACACCAGGCTGTCTCACACCAGGCTGTCTCACACCAGGCTGTCTCACACCAGGCTGTATCACTGTCATTGCTGTGTGTTCAGTAGTTGAAGCCCTGATTCCATCCTGGTAGCTGATGTTGTCTTTGGGTTCACTCAGCTGCCAAGCCACAACAATGCTGGATAGACTAAATCCCTATCAACTCAGTATATGACACTCAGCTTTAGAGAGCTGCATTGCTACACTGTATCCAGCCAATGTTAGATTGGCAAGTCTATTCGAGGGGAGGCAGAGGGGAAGGGAGAGGGGCAGTAGGGATAGACGAGGGGAACAGAGGATGAAGGGAGGGTAGGGGTCAGGTAATGCAGCTGGTGGTAATTTTCTGTCAAGCTGCCTGGCGCCACACAAATTGGGAGTGGCACAAACCCTGTTAGCCACCTGCTCTCTAACTACAGTGACAGACCGGTGGAGAGGTTTCTATAGCAATCACACCTTCATTTAGGCTTCAGATACTCAATCAACTGACCCTACTATCAATCTCATCCAATCAAACCACTCAGAAATGGGGATTGTTTTCTTTCATATGAGAGATTGACCAGATAATGCTTTTAACAAGTAGCAACGATATGTCCAGTATATATGGTACCAGTCAAAAGTTTGGACACACCTACTCGTTCATGGGTTTTTCTTTATTTTTACTATTTTCTACATTGTAGAATAATAGTGAAGACATCAAAACTATGAAATAACACAAATGAAACCATGTAGTAACCAAAAAAGTGTTGAACAAATCCAATTATATTTGAGATTTGAGATTCTTCAAGTAGCCAACCTTTGCCTTGATGACAGCTTTGCACACTCTTGGCATTCTCCCAACCAGCTTCACGAGGTAGCCACCTGGAATGCATTTCAATTAACAGGTGTGCCTTGTTAAAAGTTCATTTGTGGAATTTCTTTCCTTAATGCGTTTGAACCAATCAGTTGTGTTGTGACAAGGTAGGGTTGGTATACAGAGGATAGCCCTATTTGGTAAAAGACCAAGTCCATATTATGGCAAGAACAGCTCAAATAATCAAAGAGAAACGACAGTCCATCATTACTTTAAGACATGAAGGTCAGTCAATCTGGAAAATGTCAAGAACTTTGAAAGTTTCTTCAAGTGCAGTCGCAAAAACCATCAAGTGCTATCATGAAACTGGCTCTCATGAGGACCGCCACAGGAAAGGAAGACCCAGAGTTATGTACGTCTGCTGCAGAGGATAAGTTCCTTAGAGTTAACTGCATCTCAGATTGCAGCCCAAATTTTTTTTGACAGAGTTCAGGTAACAGACACATCTCAACATCAACTGTTCAGAGGAGACTGAGTGAAGAAACCACTACTAAAGGACACCAATAATAAGAAGAGACTTGCTTGGGCCATTAAACACAAGAAATTGCCATTAGACCAGTGGACATCTGTCATTTGGTCTGATGAGTAAAATTTCAGTTTTTTGGTTCCAACTGCTGTGTCTTTGTGAGATGCAGGGTAGGTGAACAGATCTCTGCATGTGTGGTTCCCACCGTGAAGCATGGAGGAGGAGGCACACTAACCAGCCATGGCTACCACAGCATTCCGCAGCGATTTGCCATCCCATCTGGTTTGGACTTAGTGGGACTATCATTTGTTTTTCAACCGGACAATGACCCAAAACACACCTCCAGGCTGTGTAAGGGTTATTTGACCAAGGAGAGTGATGGAGTGCTGCATCAGATGATGGCCTCCACAATCACCCGACATCAACCCAATTGAGATGGTTTGGGATGAGTTGGACCGCACAGTGAAGGAAAAGCAGCCAACAAGTGCTCAGTATTTTTGGGAACTCCATCAAGACTGTTGGAAAAGCATTCCTCATGAAGCTGGTTGAGAGAATGACAAGCATGTGCAAAGCTGTCATCAAGGCAAAGGATGGCGACTTTGAAGAATCTCAAATATAAAATATATTTTGATTTGCTTAATACTTGTTTGTGTAACGATCGTCATCCTCGTGTGATGAGGAATATGAAAGATCGGACCAAACTGCAGCGTGGTACGTGTCCATGTTAAATTTATTAAAATGAACACTGGCTAAAAAATAACAAAAGTGAAACAACAAAAATCGAAACAGTCCTATCAGGTATCACAACACAAAACAGGAAACAACTACCCACAAACACAGGTGGGAACAGGCTACCTAAGTATGGTTCTCAATCAGAGACAACGATAGACAGCTGCCTCTGATTGGGAACCATACCAGGCCAAACACACAGAAAGACAAAACATAGAACAAAACATAGAATGCCCACCCCAACTCACACCCTGACCAAACCAAAATAGAGACATAAAAAAGGAACTAAGGTCAGGACGTGACAGTTTGCTTACTACATGATTCCATTTGTGTCATTTCATAGTTTTGATGTCTTCACTATTATTCTACAATGTAGAAAATAGTACAAATAAAGAACCCTTGAATGAGTAGATGTGTACAAACTTTTGACTGGTACTGTATACATATTATTCTCATATTTTTTCCCCTTTAAATTTTGTATTTTTAATTCACTCCAGATACAAACGTATACATAGGAACAACAACTTACAGACACACAAACAATGACTACATCTCATCTGCCCAGACCCACATGCTCACACCCCCATCCCTAGTTCCTACATTATTGTTGGCCAGGTGGCCTTAAATTGTATCAATTCGTTTTTCTCATCACCCATGCTATTTCAATATTTCAATAATAAATCATTATTTTTATATTGTGTCAATGTTGGTGGATTGATTGATTTCCACGTTTTTAGTATATGTTTTTTCAAGATAAGTGATGAGAAGAGAATCATCCAGCCCATTGGTATCCCACTATAACCATCTATGTCATGTCTTGAAATATGCAGACAGACGGATTAAAAGTAAGTTTACATTGTTACATTACATTATTTGTCACATGCGCAAAATAGAAAATGTGTAGACCTTACAGGGAAATGCTTACTTACAAGCCCTTAGCCAACAATGCAGTTTTAAGAAAATACCTAAAAGAAAATAAGAGATAAGAATAACAAATAATTACAGAGCAGCAGTAAATAACAATAGCTGGGCTATATACACTGGTGTCGAGGTAATTGAGGTACCGGTACAGAGTCAATGTGCGGGGGCACCGGTGTCGAGGTAATTGAGGTAGTATGTACATGTAAGTATAGTTATTAAAGTGACTATGCTTAGATAATAACAGATATGCAATAGATCATTCCGCCCACAATTTGCGAACATTATAGCATTCCCAGAAAGCATGGATTATTGAGACATTATTAGTTTTACACTTGTTACATGACTCTGCCGTTGTGCAGTAAAATTTGTGCATTTTTTCTATTGTACAATACATTCTAAATACTCTGCAAAAAAAGAAGCGTCCCTTTTTCAGGACCCTGTCTTTCAAAGATAATTTGTAAAAATCCAAATAACTTCATAGATCTTCATTGTAAAAGGTTTAAACACTGTTTCCCATGCTTGTTCAATGAACCATAAACAATTAATGAACACGCACCTGTGGAATGGTCGTTAAGACACTAACAGCTTACAGGCGGTTGGCAATTTAGGTCACAGTTATGAAAACTTAGGACACCAGAAGGCCATTGTACTGACTCTGAAAAGCACCTTAAAGAAAGATGCCCAGGTCCCTGCTCATCTGTGTGAATGTGCCTTAGGCATGCTGCAAGGAGGCATGAGGACTGCAGATGTGGCCAGGGCAATAAATTGCAATGTCCGTACTGTGATACGCCTAAGACAGTGCTACAGGGAGATAAGACGGACAGCTGATCGTCCTCGCAGTGGCAGACCACGTGTAACAACAACTGCATAGGATCGGTACATCCGAACATCACACCTGAGGGACAGGTATGGGATGGTAACAACAACTACCCGAGTTACACCAGGAACGCACAATCCCTCCATCAGTGCTCAGACTGTCCGCAATAGCGTGAGAGAGGCTGGACTGAGGGCTTGTAGGCCTGTTGTAAGGCAGGTCTTCACCAGACATCACCGGCTACAACGTCGCCTATGGGCACAAACCCACCGTCGCTGGACCAGACGGGACTGGAAAAAATGGCTCTTTACTGACGAGTCGTGGTTTTATCTCACCAGGGGTGACGGTCGGATTCGCGTTTATTGTCGAAGGAATGAGCGTTACACCGAGGCCTGTACTCTGGAGCGGGATCGATTTGGAGGTGGAGGGTCCGTCATGGTCTGGGACGGCGTGTCACAGCATCATCGGACTGAGCTTGTTGTCATTGCAGGAAATCTCAACGCTGGGCGTTGCAGGGAAGACATTCTCCTCCCTCATGTGGTACCCTTCCTGCAGGCTCATCCTGACATGACCCTCCATCATGACAATGCCACCAGCCATACTGCTCGTTCTGTGCGTGATTTCCTGCAAGACAGGCAGTGTTCTGCCATGGCCAGCGAAGAGCCCAGATCTCAATCCCATTGTTGGATCGGAGGGTGAGGGCTAGGCCCATTCCCCCCAGAAATGTCCGGGAACTTGCAGGTGCCTTGGTGGAAGAGTGGGGTAACATCTCACAGCAAGAACTGGCACATCTGGTGCAGTCCATGAGGAGGAGATGCACTGCAGTACTTGATGCAGCTGGTGGCCACACCAGATACTGACTGTTACTTTTGATTTTGACCCCCCCTTTGTTCAGGGACACATTATTCCATTTCTGTTATTCACATGTCTGTGGAACTTGTTCAGTTTACGTCTCAGTTGTTGAATCTTATGTTCATACAAATGTTTACACATGTTAAGTTTGCTGAAAATAAACGCAGTTGACAGTGAGAAGACGTTTATTTTTTTGCTGAGGTTATTAGTTTACACTGGATTAAGCGTACACTGGATTAAGCGTACATTTTCATTAACTGTAATTTCATTAGTTTTGCTCCAACTTTCCCTCCATCTTGTGCCAAGAACAGTTATTTTTAAGTCTTGGTGATGCTAAATGGCTGAGAGCGTGGTAGAAACGTATTTTGTTGAAACTAGAATTAAAGAGGGGGTGGCAGAATATCACTTTGGGGGGACCTAAATTACATTCCATCAGCGTTCTCTCTCTCTCTCTCTCTCTCTCTCTCTCTCTCTCTCTCTCTCTCTCTCTCTCTCTCTCTCTCTCTCTCTCTCTCTCTCTCTCTCTCTCTCTCTCTCTCCCACCTCCTTGTATTGACACTCGTTCAGCAGCAGATCCTCCTCTACCTGTCAGAAGGTCTATTTATAGAACTTCATTTGGCTGTGTCGTGTGCCGTGTTTGCCCTGTTTTTTGCAGTGTTGCGTTGTTTACAATGTGTGTGTGTTTGCAGTGTTGCGTTGTTTACAATGTGTGTGTGTTTGCAGTGTTGCGTTGTTTACAATGTGTGTTTGCAGTGTTGCGTTGTTTACAATGTGTGTTTGCAGTGTTGCGTTGTTTACAATGTGTGTGTGTTTGCAGTGTTGCGTTGTTTACAATGTGTGTGTTTGCAGTGTGAGCGGTGGCTCTGATAGCTCTGATAACAGTGTAGTAGTATCTAACAATTCACAGAAATACACAAATGTAAAAGTAAAAGAATAGATTTAAGAAATATATTAGAACGAGCAATGTCGGAGTGGCATTGGCTAAAGTACAGTAGAATAGAATACAGTATATACATATGAGGTGAGTAAAGCAGTATGTAAACATTATTAAAGTGACTAGTCTTCCATTATTAAAGAGGCCTGTGATTCCATGTCTATGTATATAGGGCAGCAGTCTCTAAGGTGCAGGGTTGAGTAACCGGGTGGTAGCCGGCTCGTGATGGCTATTTAACAGTCTGATGGCCTTGAGATATAAGCTGTTTTTCAGTCTCTCGGTCCCAGCTTTGATGCACCTGTACTGACCTCGCCTTCTGAATGATAGCGGGGTGAACAGGCCGTGGCTCGGGTGGTTGATATCCTTGTTGATCTTTTTGGCCTTCCTATGACATCGGGTGCTGTAGGTTTCCTGGATTGCATATAGTGTGCCCCGGTGATTCGTTGGGCAGACTGCACCACCCTCTCAAGAGCCCTGCAGTCGCGGGTGGTGCAGTCGCCGTACCAGGTGGTGTTACAACCCGACAGGATGCTCTCAATTGTGCATCTGTTTGATGGTCTTAGGGTTCAATCCAAATTTCTTCAGCCTCCTGAGGTTGAATAGGCATTGTTGCACCTTCTTCACCACACTGTCTGTGTTGGTGGAACAGTTCAGATTGTCAGTGAAACTGATATCAAATTTTCAGCGTTTGGAATTGAGATAGAATGTAGTACCACAACCTTGATAATGGGTCTGAGCTGTGTGTATAATACATATCCTGAACCATTTAACTTTCACTATGTAATCTGTAGACCAATGTATATAATTATTCTAACAAATACAGGTATTCTTCCCATGACTGTCAATATTGTTATATATACATATGGTTTTGTATTTATGACACACAATGTAATATGGTGGATGTGGGCTAGTGATGCGCTGGTCAGCTGTTTGTTCACCTGCACCAGCACACAACTGCTAATAAGCCATCTGTAACCGTCCGACTGTATGTGATGAAGTGAAAACCTGAGGTCAGCACCCGACCCCAACCTGCAAATAGGAAATGTGCTGTACAGTTAGAGATGGCTGAGGGATTTATTGACAGGCCTTTTAGATTGGCCTATGTTTCTGCTTATAATTTCCAACATTTTGGTATGCTATTTGTTGGTCAACTTGTCTATAATTAAATAGCCTACATGCAGCTTCTATTCTGTCATTAGTATACTTGTTGCCCTAGTGTACTAAATAAAACCTTTGCTCACCAAAATAATGTCATAAATCGCTGGGTGGGTCACCATTTAGACCAGCGACTCATCTGCAAGGGAGCCATGTGAACATGAACAAACAATACATCATATCAATACAATACATACAAGCAGATGAATCACAACAAACACAACTCTCACGTATCACCTCCCTTAAACTGGCCAATGGAGTCCACTGAGTCTAACTTCAAGGTGGCCTGAAGGTTATTCCACGAGCTGGGGGCATTAAAACTAAAACATTTTTCCCTAGCTCAGTGGAGACCTGCAGAACCTCCAGAAGCAGCCAGTCCAGAGAGCGTGTCTGAAAACGGCTGAATCTCCAGTCAATACATGAGCTGAGTTAGTGGGGGAGTCGCTTCATTTGCAAAAAGTAGCTAATGCTGGGCCCTTCTGGTAGTCAGAGACTCCCAGCCAACTACACAAAATGCAGTGATGGGTACGAAAATTGTCCCTAGTAGTAAAACGCAGTGCTGAATGATAGACTGAATGTTACGGTTTTAAAGCAGAGGCTGTGGCTTGCGTGTAGATGATATCACCATAATCAAGTAATGGGAGGAGCGTTGCTTGAACAATCTTCCTTCTAGGGTGGCAGGTAGCCTGGCAGTTGAGAGCATTTGGTCACTGGTTCGATTCCCTGAGACGATTCTGCGCCGACTAAGTGAAACATCATTCGATGTGCCCTTGAGCAAGTCACTTAACCCGAATTGCTCTTTTCAGTTGCTCTGGAAAAGAGTGTCTGTAATTGTAAAATATACTTTCCAAAGTAAGGTAGAATTTATTTCTGGAACCTAATCTTAATTCTCAGCTGTTTTGTCTGTTTTTCAATGTGTGTTTTAAAAGAGAGCTTATCGTCTATCCAAATACCCAAGTACTTATCATGTGGAACTTGCTGAATTTTGGCTCCCTTTAATGTGCAAATACTCAGGTCCTCAGGGTCAATATTACGAGACCTAGAGAACAACATACATTTGGTTTTATTAGCATTTAACACTAGTTTACAATCAGAAAGCAATTTTTGAATTGAGTCAAAACCATTTTGAAGGTAATGAATGACCTGCTGTACTGAGGGGGCACAGGAGTAAGTAACTGTATTATCTGTGTAGAGATGAATGTTACAGGTGTTAACAGATAGACCAATATTATTTGTTTAAATAGTGAAGAGAACAGGGCCCAAATTCTACCCCTGTGGCACACCTTTCGTAATATTGCGGAAACTACATTTGATATCGTCAGTAAGCACACATTGTGTCATGCCGTTAGACAGTTCTTGAACGAATTGCAAGTTGCCTGATCTAGGCCTATTTCAGACCAACGTTTGAACAGGTAAGGAATGGTCAACCATATCAAATGCCTTCAATAGGTCAATAAATAAAGCAGCACAATGATTTTTATGGTCTAAACAATATAGGACATCATCTAAGAGAAGTATAGCCACTGAAACAGTGCTATGCCCAGGTCTAACACCAGATTTAATTGTCATTATATTCTTAATGAGCACCAAACAAGTTCTAAGCTGAGAGTTGGCCAGGGACTCTAAAACTTTGGCAAGGCAAGAACTTGGAAATTGGACAGTAGTTAGCGAAGTCAGAATGATCTCCCCCTTTGTGTTGGGGGAGGACTGAGGATAACCACAGAAACAATTGTCAATTAAAAAATATAGCTTAGTGATTCTGCAGTAAGTGGGGCAGAAATCTGCAGCAAAAAGGGATCAAGTGTGTCATCCCCAGTTCATTTTTTTTTTAACCTTGATCTTCAATAAGGCACTTAGTACATCATGGACATGAAATGGTTGAAATGAAAATGAGGGAAGTGTAGCTAGGAATGTATCTTTCTCTGCAACCTGGCTTGAGGTCCATGAATGACTCCCTCTACCGGAATCCGTTTTCAGAAGCTATTTTATCAAATAGGGGGCCCGCTGAGGCGAAGTGGTTATTAAAAGCACTACAAATGTCCATCTGTTATGGGACCAAAGCAGTGGCGGCCGGTGCCATTTAATTTGTGCTTCATGAGCATGGCCTTATTTCTATTACAGCATATTGGATGACTGTCATTCATATTTCATTCACCCAGCTCAATATAACATCAATAGGTTTAGGCTACTACATGATACTCATATTTTCCCTGTACCCATCATGAGGTTGCTACAACCTAGCCTATGAATGAAAGTTTACAACGTGTTGTAGGTGCACAGGTTGAGAGAAGTTTGAGTAATCAAGGTGACAGAGAGTGACACATTCAATACCACCTTGCACACTCTTGCCTGCGTCTAGCTGATCTAGGGTGTAATCATTAGTCCTACAGTTACAAATGAGAGTTTCTATTGGACAAATTCAGGTATGTTTATCCCTGTTTCTTTCTTTTTGCTTCCGATTAATAAAAGTTTTTCAACAGAATCGGTGGAATGAATAGACCCCTGATGACACGCAAACACAGTTCACTTTCATAGCAGCCATATACAGTAAAAACGTCATGCTCCTTGTACTGTATATATAATTCCTTCTCGCAACTATCTACGCGCTCTCCTCTTCTCATGTTTTCCCATCATTTGGGGACTTTAGTGCACAAAACATCAGCTGTCTGTGACAGGGCGAAAAACCTTTTCAAGCTGCAACACATAGCCTACATCATTGTCATACATAGCTACATGAACTAACGCGTTAGTAAACCCACTAGAAGCATGCAGTACAGTCAGAAAGCAGTTTAGCAGTTACACCGGCTGGATTCCCACAATTCTCAGATACACAGTTCAAAAAGTATGTTTATTTTGCTTTTGGAACCAGGGAGAGCCATTTCTCAAGCGTCAGAATAATTGCCAGTCAAACGTAGAATCAGTCAGCCTCATCCCAAGATACATTTCTCTCCTGAAGCTTCTTTGATAACTTTATCCCTTACCCTTAGATTCTTGAACAGAGCATGCTTATCTGAAATAGAGTTGAGCAAAGAAGTTAAACAATTTACAATATCTGACACAACCCCCAATTCACACAATACTAGATCAGACACTCATACCAAGATGGCGTAGCAGTCGGACGTGTGTTTGTCTTGTCCCGTCTTGTCCCGCGTAAATAGTCCTCGTATTTTTTGTATACATTTCGTATATATTTTAATTTCACTTTCCATCTAGGAACTGAATATACATTCCCGCAACCCGCCTCACCCAATGTGGTACGGATCTGCTATTTTTTATACTTTAGAACCGTAACCCCAATCAGAAGCTAGCCAGATAACTAGCTACTAGCTAGTAGTCAGTTAGCCACTGCTGCGGTCTTCACCCTTAACTCGGACACCAGCCAGCTTCAGCTCGGGCCAATACCTGCCAGTCTGCAGGCGCGATATCAACCCAGAGCATATAGGACTGCTTTTTCTCTACCACACCACCGGATTCCTGACGCAAGCTCTGGACAATTACACCGGATCATCGTAGCTAGCTAGCTGCAACCGACTGGCTACTACTGGCTAACACCTCTGTCCCGAAACAAGCACCAGTTAGCCTTGAGCTAGCCTCGAGCTAGGCCCATCTGCCGGCTAGCCGAAGAGGTCTACCAGCGAATTCTTGGGCTACAATACCTCTTTTGCCAATTGGACTGGACCCTTATTGCCGACACGAAGCCCCGCCGATCCATCACGACTGGTCTGCCGACGTAATTGTCCGAGGTGGTTTCAACAGGCTTTTCCATTGCGACGTTTCTGAATACCCATCTGCTAATTATTAGCTGTCTTATCGGCTGCTATCTAAATAAGTATACCGGACAATTTTTTCTTTCTTTTTTTCTTGGGTCACTATATCTATTTTGCCAATTGGATCGATCCCCTCTACCACACGGAACCCCACTAATCTACCGACGTGACAAAAAAAAAAAAATAATAATAATAATAAAAAAAATAAAAAAAACAGACCTCCATCCTATGTTATCTTGCTACCGATAGCCAGCTACCCGGCCAGCTGTCTGGATCGCCGTGACCCCAACCAACCTCTACTCACTGGACCCTTATGATCACTCGATTAAGCATGCCTCTCCTTAATGTAAATATGCCTTGTCCATTGCTGTTCTGGTTAGTGTTTATTGGCTTATTTCACTGTAGAGCCTCTAGCCCTGCTCACTATATATCCAACTTTTCAGTTCCACCACCCACATATGCGATGACATCACCTGGTTTCAATGATGTTTCTAGAGACAATATCTCTCTCATCATCACTCATTACCTAGGTTTACCTCCACTGTATTCACATCCTACCATACCTTTGTCTGTACATTATTCCTTGAAGCTATTTTATCGCCCCCAGAAACTTCCTTTTACTCTCTGTTCTAGACGTTCTAGACGACCAATTCTCATAGCTTTTAGCCGTACCCTTATCCTACTCCTCCTCTGTTCCTCTGGTGATGTAGAGGTGAATCCAGGCCCTGCAGTACCTAGCTCCACTCCTATTCCCCAGGCGCTCTCTTTTGATGACTTCTGTAACCGTAATAGCCTTGGTTTCATGCATGTTAACATTAGAACCCTCCTCCCTAAGTTTGTTTTGTTCACTGCTTTAGCACACTCTGCCAACCCAGATGTTTTAGCCGTGTCTGAATCCTTGCTTAGGAAGACCACCAAAAATTCTGACATTTTCATCCCTAACTACAAGATTTTCAGACAAGATAGAACGGCCAAAGGGGGCGGTGCTGCAATCTACTGCAAGGATTGCCTGCAGAGTTCTGTTTTACTATCCAGGTCTGTTCCCAAACAATTTGAACTTCTACTTTTAAAAATCCACCTCTCTAAAAACAAGTCTCTCACCGTTGCCGCCTGCTATAGACCACCCTCTGCCCCCAGCTGTGCTCTGGACACCATATGTGAACTGATTGCCCCCCATCTATCTTCAGAGCTTGTGCTGCTAGGCGACCTAAATTGGAACATGCTTAACACCCCAGCCATCCTACAATCTAAGCTTGATGCCCTCAATCTCACACAAATTATCAATGAACCTACCAGGTATCACCCCAATTCCGTAAACACGGGTACCCTCATAGACATCATCCTAACCAACTTGCCCTCCAAATACACCTCTGCTGTTTTCAACCAAGATCTCAGCGATCACTGCCTCATTGCCTGTATCCGTAATGGGTCAGCAATCAAACGACCTCCACTCATCACTGTCAAACGCTCCCTGAAACACTTCAGCGAGCAGGCCTTTCTAATCGACCTGGCCGAGGTATCCTGGAAGGATATTGATCTCATCCCGTCAGTAGAGGATGCCTGGATATTTTTTTTAAATGCCTTCCTCACCATCTTGAATAAGCATGCCCCATTCAAGAAATTTAGAACCAGGAACAGATATAGCCCTTGGTTCTCTCCTGACCTGACTGCCCTTAACCAACAGAAAAACATCCTATGGCGTTCTGCATTAGCATCGAACAGCCCCCGTGATATGCAACTTTTCAGGGAAGCTAGAAACCAGTATACACAGGCAGTTAGAAAAGCCAAGGCTAGCTTTTTCAAGCAGAAATTTGCTTCCTGCAACACAAACTCAAAAAAGTTCTGGGACACTGTAAAGTCCATGGAGAATAAGAACACCTCCACCCAGCTTCCAACTGCACTGAAGATAGGAAACACTGTCACCATCGACAAATCCACTATAATTGAGAATTTCAACAAGCATTTTTCTACGGCTGGCCATGCTTTCCACCTGGCTACCCCTACCCCGGTCAACAGCACTGGCCTCCCCTCTGCTACTCGCCCACGCCTTCCCCATTTCTCTTTCTCCCAAATACAGTCAGCTGATGTTCTGAAAGAGCTGCAAAATCTGGACCCTTACAAATCAGCCGGGCTAGATAATCTGGACCCTTTCTTTCTAAAACTATCTGCTGAAATTGTTTCCACCCCTATTACCAGCCTTTTCAACCTCTCTTTCGTGTCGTCTGAGATTCCCAAAGATTGGAAAGCAGCTGCGGTTATCCCCCTCTTCAAAGGGGGGGACACTCTTGACCCAAACAGCTACAGACCTATATCTATCCTACCCTGCCTTTCTAAGGTCTTCGAAAGCCAAGTCAACAAACAGATTACCGACCATCTCGAATCCCACCATACCTTCTCCGCTATGCAATCTGGTTTCAGAGCTGGTCATGGGTGCACCTCAGCCACGCTCAAGGTCATAAACAATATTTTAACCGCTATCGATAGGAAACAGTACTGTGCAGCCATATTCATTGACCTGGCCAAGGCTTTTGACTCTGTCAATCACCACATCCTCATCGGCAGACTCGACAGCCTTGGTTTCTCTAATGATTGCCTCGCCTGGTTCACCAACTACTTCTCTGATCGAGTTCAGTGTGTCAAATCGGAGGGTCTGTTGTCCGGACCTCTGGCAGTCTCTATGGGGGTGCCACAGGGTCCAATTCTTGGACCGACTCTCTTCTCTGTATACATCAATGATGTCGCTCTTGCTGCTGGTGAGTCTCTGATCCACCTCTACGCAGACGACACTATTCTGTATACTTCTGGCCCTTCTTTTGACACTGTGTTAACAACCCTCCAGGCGAGCTTCAATGCCATACAACTCTCCTTCCGTGGCCTCCAATTGCTCTTAAATACAAGTAAAACTAAATGCATGCTCTTCAACCGATCGCTGCCTGCACCTGCCCGCCTGTCCAACATCACTACTCTGGACGGCTCTGACTTAGAATATGTGGACAACTACAAATACCTAGGTGTCTGGTTAGACTGTAAACTCTCCTTCCAGACTCACATCAAGCATCTCCAATCCAAAGTTAAATCTAGAATCGGCTTCCTATTCCGCAACAAAGCATCCTTCACTCATGCTGCCAAACATACCCTTGTAAAACTGACCATCCTACCAATCCTCGACTTCGGTGATGTCATTTACAAAATAGCCTCCAAAACCCTACTCAATAAATTGGATGCAGTCTATCACAGTGCCATCCGTTTTTTCACCAAAGCCCCATATACTACCCACCACTGCGACCTGTACGCTCTCGTTGGCTGGCCCTCGCTTCACACTCGTCGCCAAACCCACTGGCTCCAGGTCATCTACAAGACCCTGCTAGGTAAAGTCCCCCCTTATCTCAGCTCGCTGGTCACCATAGCAACGCCCACCCGTAGCACGCGCTCCAGCAGGTATATCTCTCTGGTCACCCCCAAAACCAATTCTTCCTTTGGCCGCCTCTCCTTCCAGTTCTCTGCTGCCAATGACTGGAACGAACTACAAAAATCTCTGAAACTGGAAACACTTATCTCCCTCACTAGCTTTAAGCACCAGCTGTCAGAGCAGCTCATAGATTACTGCACCTGTACATAGCCCATCTATAATCTAGCCCAAACAACTACCTCTTTACCTACTGTATTTATTTATTTTGCTCCTTTGCACCCCATTATTTCTATCTCTACTTTGCACCTTCTTCCACTGCAAACCAACCATTCCAGTGTTTTTTTTACTTGCTATATTGTATTTACTTCGCCACCATGGCCTTTTTTATATTTTTATTTATTAATATATTTTATTTGCCTTCACCTCCCTTATCTCACCTCACTTGCTCACATTGTATATAGACTTACTTTTCACTGTATTATTGACTGTATGTTTGTTCTACTCCATGTGTAACTATGTGTTGTTGTATGTGTCGAACTGCTTTGCTTTATCTTGGCCAGGTCGCAATTGTAAATGAGAACGTGTTCTCAATTTGCCTACCTGGTTAAATAAAGGTGAAATAAAAATAAATAAATAAATAAAAATTGTTGCTCATTGAAATTCCTATAATTTGTTTTTGGAATAATGCGAGTGCGAGATAATGCGAGTCCCTAAATTACATGTTGTATATTTTCCCTCTGTTTTTCCCCCATGTCCTTGTCGGGAATTGTTCGTTGTATGTATTGGTGCCAAGTATGTTATGATGTGCGATGGGTTTTTACCCACTTTCTTTATTTTGTATGTTGGTTTTCGGAGTTTGTAAGCATTTATTAAATAACTCTGTTTATACCAATTTTGTTCTCCTGCGCCTGACTTCCCTGCCACCAGCATGCACCCCATTACAATAACCAGCTAGACACATACAGTTGAAGTCGGAAGTTTACCTACACCTTAGCCAAATACATCTAAACTCAGGTTTTCACAATTTCTGACATTTAATCCAAGTAAAAATTCCTTGTCATAGGTCAGTTAGGATCATCATTTTATTTTAAGAATGTGATATGTCAGAATATTAGTAGAGAGAATGATTTATTTGAGCTTTTATTTCTTTCATCACATTCCCCGTGGATCAGAAGTTTACATACACTCAATGAGTATTTGGTAGCATTGCCTTTAAATTGTTTAACTTGGGTCAACTGTTTCGGGTAGCCTTCCGCAAGCTTCCCACAATAAGTTGGGTGAATTTTGGCCCATTCCTCCTGACGGAGTTGGCCCACTCCAATACCTTGACTTTGTTGTCCTTAAGCCATTTTGCCATCTATTTTGCGAAGTACACCAGTCCCTCCTGCAGCAAAGCACCCCCACAACATGATCCTGCCACCCACGTGCTTCACGGTTGGGATTGTGTTCTTCGGCTTGCAAGCCTCCCCTTTTTCCACCAAACATAACAATGGTCATTATGGCCAAACAGTTCTATTTTTGTTTCATCAGACCAGAGGACATTTCTCCAAAAAGTACGATCTTTGTCCCCATATGCAGTTGCAAACCGTAGTCTGGCTTTTTTATGGCGGTTTTGGACAGTGGCTTCTTCCTTGCTGAGCGACTTTTCAGGGTATGTCGATATAGGACTTGTTTTACTGTGGATATCGATACTTTTGTATCTGTTTTTATTTGTATTTATTTATTTTTTGTTCCCCCTTTATTTAACCAGGTAGGCTAGTTGAGAACAAGTTCTCATTTACAACTGCGACCTGGCCAAGATAAAGCAAAGCAGTGTAACACAAACAACAACACAGAGTTACAGATGGAATAAACAAACATACAGTCAGTAACACAATAGAAAAAGTCTATGTACAGTTTGTGCAAATGAGGTAAGATAAGGGAGGTAAGGTAATAAACAGGCCATAGTGGAGAAATAATTACAATTTAGCAATTAAACACTGGAGTGATAGATGTGCAGAAGATTAATGTGCAAGTAGAGATACTGGGGTGCAAAGGAGCAAAATAAATAAATAAATAACAGTATGGAGATGAGGTAGTTGGATGGGCTTTTTACAGATAGGCTATGTACAGGTGCAGTGATCTGTGAGCTGCTCTGACGGCTGGTGCTTAAAGTTAGTGATGGAGATATGAGTCTCCAGCTTCAGTGATTTTTGCAAATTTTTCCAGTCATTGGCAGCAGAGAACCGGAAGGAAAGGCGGCCAAATGAGGAATTGGCTTTGGGGGTGACCAGTGAAATATACCTGCTGGATCGCGTGCTACGGGTGGATGCGGATATAGTGACCAGTGAGCTGAGATAATGTGGGTCTTTACCTAGCAAAGACTTATAGATTACCTGGAGCCAGTGGGTTTGGCGATGAATATGAAGCGAGGGCCAGCCAACGAGAGCACACAGGTCGCAGTGGTGGGTAGTATATGGGGCTTTGGTGACATGGGGCATGGGGCATTTTTTGAATGGGGCATGCTTATTTAAGATGGTGAGGAAAGCACTTTTAAAGAATAACCAGCCATCCTCTACTGACGAAATGAGGTCAATATCCTTCCAGGATACCCTGGCCAGGTCGATTAGAAAGGCCTGCTCGCTGAAGTGTTTTAGGGAGCGTTTGACAGTAATGAGGGGTGGTCATTTGACCGCAGACCCATTACGGACGCAGGCAAAGAGGCAGTGATCGCTGTGATCCTGGTTGAAGACAGCAGAGGTGTATTTGGAGGGCAGGTTGGTTAGGATGATATCTATGAGGGTGCCCGTTCTTATGGATTTGGGGTTGTACCTGGTAGGTTGATTGATAATTTGTGTGAGATTGAGGGCATCTAGCTTAGATTGTAGGATGGCCGGGGTGTTAAGCATGTCCCAGTTTAGGTCACCTAACAGCACGAGCTCTGAAGATAGATGAGGGGGCAATCAATTCACATATGGTGTCCGTGGCACACCAGGGGGCAGAAGGTGGTCTATAGCAAGCGGCAACAGTGAGAGACTTGTTTCTGGAAAGGTGGATTTTTAAAAGTAGAAGCTCAAATAATTTGGGCACAGACCTGGATAGTAAGAGAGAACTCTGCAGGCTATCTCTGCAGTAGATTGCAACTCCGTCCCCTTTTGCATTTCTATCTTGTCGGAAAATGTTATAGTTAGGGATGGAAATTTCAGGGGTTTTGGTGGCCTTCCTAAGCCAGGATTCAGACACGGCTAGGACATCCGGGTTGGCAGAGTGTGCTAAAGCAGTGTATAAAACAAACTTAGGGAGGAGGCTTCTAATGTTAACATGCATGAAACCAAGGCTTTTACTGTTACAGAAGTCAACAAATGAGAGTGCCTGGGGAATGGGAGTGGAGCTAGGCACTGCAGGGACTGGATTCACCTCTACATCACCAGAGGAACAGAGGAGGAGTAGGATAAGGGTACGGCTAAAGGCTATAAGAACTGTCCGTCTAGTGCGTTCGGAACAGAGAGTAAAAGGAGCAGGTTTCTGGATGTGGTAGAATAGATTCAAGGCATAATGTACAAACAAAGGTATGGTAGGATGTGAATACAGTGGAGGTAAACCTAGGCATTGAGTGACGATGAGAGAGGTATTGTCTCTAGAGATGCCATGTAAACCAGGTGAGGTCACCGCATGTGTGGGAGGTGGAACAAAAGGGTTAGCTAAGGCATATTGAGCAAGGCTGGAGGCTCTACAGTGAAATAAGACAGGAATAACTAAGCAAAACAGCAATGGACAAGGCATATTGACATTAGGGAGAGGCATGCGTAGCTGAATGATCATATGGTCCAGTGAGTAGCTAGGTGGGCTGGAGACACGGCGATTCAGACAGCTAGTGGGCCGGGGATAGCAGGCTAGCAGAAGGGCCTTAGAGGGACGTCGCGACGGAAGAAGTCTGTTGTAGCCCCCTCGTGCGGTTACGTCGGCAGATCACTCGTGATGGATCAGTAGGGCTCCGTGTAGTAAAAGGGTCCAGGCCAACTGGCAAAATAGGTATAGTAGCCCAATAAATTGGCTGATGGATCTCTTCAGCTAACAGTCCGAAATGCTCTAGACAGCTAGCGAGTCGCGGCTAACAGGCTAGCAGATGGGCATTCAGGTTGACGTCGCGACGGAGGAGCCTGCTGAAAAGCCCCCTTGGGCGGGTTACGTCGGTAGTCCAGTCGTGATGAATCGGCGGTTCTCCGTATCGACAGTAAAAGGGGTCCAGGCCAATTGGCAAAATAGGTATTGTAGCCCAAGGAGTGGCTGATGAACCTCTTCAGCTAGCCGGGAGATGGGCCTAGCATAGGCTAGCTCCAGATTAATTGGTGCTTGCTACGGGACAGAGACGTTAACCAGGAGTAGCCACTCGGATAGCAGCTAGCTAGCTGCGATTATCCAGGTGAAACGGTTCAGAGCTTGCGGTAGGATTCCGGAGATACGGAGAAGAAGAAGTCCGATATGCTCTGAGTTGAATCGCGCTGTGCAGACTGGCAGGAGTTGTCCGGGCTAAAGGTTAGCTGATGACCACTAGCAGTGGCTAACTGACTACTAGCTCGTAGCTAGTTAGCTGGCTAGCTTCTGTTGGGGGTTCCGGTTCTAAAGTTTAGAAAATAGCAGATCCATACCACATTGGGTGAGGCTAGTTGCAGGAGAGTATGTTGAAGTTGAGGTTAAGAAAAATAGAAAAAAATATATGCGAAGAAAAAATATTTTAAAAGATATATACACGGGACACGACAAGACGAAGACAAAGACGCCTGACTGCTACGCCATGTTGGATTTGGTTTCCTCCAGCATCTTCACAATGTCCTTTGCTGTTGTTCTGGGATTGATTTGCACTTTTCGCACCAAAGTACGTTCATCTCTAGGAGCGGCATGACAGCTGCGTAGTCCCAAGAGTTTATACTTGCGTACTATTGTTTGTATAGATGAACATGGTACCTTCAGGCATTTCAGCCAAGGATGAACCAGACTTGTGGAGGTCCACAATTTTTTTTTGTTTAGGTCTTGGCTCATTTCTTTTGATTTCCCCATGATGTCAAGCAAGGAGGCACTGAGTTTGAAGGTAGGCCTTGAAATACATCCACAGGTACACCTCCAATTGACTCAAATTATGTAAATTAGCTTATCAGAAGCTTCTAAAGCCATGACATACTTTTGGGGAATTTTCCAAGCTGTTTAAAGGCACAGTCAACTTAGTGTATGTAAACTTCTGACCCACTGGAATTGTGATGCAGTGAATTATAAGTGAAATAATCTGTCTGTAAACTATTATTGGAAAAATTACTTGTGTCATGCACAAAGTAGATGTCCTAACCGACTTGCCAAAACTATAGTTTGTTAACAAGAAATTTGTGGAGCGGTTGAAAATTGAGTTTGAATGATTCCAACCTAAGTATATGTAAACTTCCGACTTCAACTGTATCAGTATCCAGCACAGTCTTATTTAGCCAAGTTTCAGTAATATTACCAGAATGTCCACGTTGGTTTGAGAGGCCAGAGTTATAATAAAATATATTTTCGAGATCAAATTTCTGCCATCTACATGAATCAGTCCAATGCCATAGCTGCGGGATTTTAGATCAGACGGAATCTCTAATACAAGCATACTATGGTCAGTTGGTAACCCCTTATTTGAAAATGACATAGGGCTAGCTTGAATTGGTATAGATACCAGATTGTCTATAACAGTACCATTGGGCCTATGCTTTGAGTGAGGACATTGATTAAAATGAGTCAATGAGGGTTACCTGTTGCGGGCCTGCAGTATGATGAGAATGCTGTTAATTTATGCAGGATTACCTGAGCGGAACTTCGGGTGTTAAGTAAATCAGACTGAATGCTTCAATCTAGTTGACAGTGGTAAAGTTCGCTCATCTCTACTTTTCTTCCGCAGTGAAGACGTTTAGGGGCCGGGGAGTAAATGCAATAACTTAAATAAAACATTTCTAAATGACATAAGTTTGACTGTTTTTGTGGAAATTAAAAGCTGTGAAAACGACCCAACATGTTACTAATAAGATGTCCTGTCAGCTTGGATACATATTTTATGTGGTTGAAATACCTTCAGCAGGCTGAAAGAAATTAATCCTATTTCTCCACTCCTGTTCCTGAGTCAAAACCTGCATTTGATGTAGCATTTTACTGCAAGAAATGCTTAATTGTGCAGGATTTTATATTATATTAGGCTCTGTGAGAGGTTATAGACCTACAGTCAGTGTCCAGATTCCAGGCTACTATTCCATTTAACCCATCTGAACAGTACAGTTACATTAACGTACCATTTTGAAGTCCCCATCTTGTGACTGTCAAATGTATGTAGTGCCTCACAATCATCATACATACTGTTACCACTTCACCAAATCTTTCCTAAACATCAGGCTACTGTTCTGGCCCTCCTATTTTTTTCTGCCCTTCATTTCACAGCTTTTCTCTTTAAACAACGACATTGTCATTTTTGCCTGATTGGATCGACGTTAACTTTTTCTGCCCAAGTTCCCAAAAGCATTTGGCAATTGCTGTGTATTTGGCAAGCGTACAGTTAGGCCCTATTTAGGATTAGGCTATGCACTAACGCCAAATACAAATTATGAATGAAAAACCTCAATGTAGTTTATAGATATGAATTGCACAGGAATTATACATTTATGGATTTTTTTATGCATTGTTTTCTCTTTATCCCACCGCCCCTCATCGACCACCCCTCATCCACACAATATTTCTTGACCCTAAACTTGCCCTCACTGCAGATATAACCGCGGGGACTGCAGGTTATGAGTCAACCCGCACATCCCTAATGTGGGCTGTGAGTTTCCCAGCTTTTCAAAGTAGATTATGCTAGTGTCATTTAGGTTCATTACAGAATGAGGAGGTTTGACATCCATGTTCCTTCACAATCTTTAAATAAATATTCTCATAGCCTCTTTTCAATCCTAAAGGCAGACAGTTAACTGTAACTATGTAACCTGGCAACAGGTTTTGCTGAGATGCCCACACACAATGTAAACCAAACAGGAAACAGGAAGACAAATAAACACATACTCTCTCACACTGCCCACACACACACAAACACACATGCGCACGCACACGCACATGCACACACACCAGCCTGGATAACTGTTTTTCATACCAGGATCAGCAGTATGACTGAAATTATACTCCTCATTTAAGCAGGATGAGATTGATCCTCACAATTGTGTTTCAGGAAGCTCTGGTGCAGCACCCAGGTGACTGATAAACTGTACAAACTGCCATATGTAAAGCCCTTTGAGACCTAGTGGAAGGGCCAGACACATATATGACCCACACAAAAATGTATTTCCTCTAAATCCACTTTTCTTCTGAATTATTTTCTTTTGAATTATGATTTAAGAGATAGTCTTACAGTGTAATGACATTAACACTTTTTAAATAGTGTTTTTATTGAAAACAGAATATAGCGCTATAGGCCTAGTTGACGTGTGTCCCCTGTATCTACATAGTTCTCAACGCAGTGACTTACAGTGTTTGCAGGACGTCAAACATCTACAAATGTGACTGCAATAAGCAGTAATAAGACCGTGGTTTAAATTGCTTTCAGATGAAAAGTCAACTGTCACACTCTGATGATTGAAGAAGTGTCAGGGTGTGGATGCATGTGCGAGCATGTGTGTGTGTGTGTGTGTGTGTGTGTGTGTGTGTGTGTGTGTGTGTGTGTGTGTGTGTGTGTGTGTGTGTGTGTGTGTGTGTGTGTGTGTGTGTGTGTGTGTGTGTGTGTGTGTGTGTGTGTGTGTGTGTGTGTGCGTGCGTGCGTGCGTGTGTGTGTGTGTAAAGCCATTTGCTCTCCTCAATTTAGAAATTGGCCCTGGCATAGGATGATAAGCCCTTTAAGGGGAAACTCCACTCAAAAACGATATTTATGTATTTTTTTCCATTAGTCCACTGTTAATACAGTGATTGAGGAAAAGGTGCTTTCACTATTCACCTGTTGTACACAGATGCCCAGTGGTTACCAGGGAAACAAGGTGCCAACCTGTAAATGATCCGGCGGTAGCCAACATTGACAGGGAACTCTTTACTGTAGAGCATATCTTGGTCACTGCAGTCATGAGCCCCCCCCCCCCCCCCCCCCCCCTGTTACTCTCGGCAACAACTATGACCTTTAGAAATGTCACTCTGTTCAGGCATTTTTTCCTCTTTTCTGTTCCTGCTACATTATCACAGTGTACAACGGTTTCCCTTCCCATCAGCATGTTGTTTGGAAGGGAACGGAGCAGTATGTCTATGATGGAGCACTATGTCTCTGAATCGCCACAGCAATAAACACTATTGAATGGAAGTTGCCATCCATGACTGTTTCTTAATGGTTTGCTATGTTGGGCTTGCATCTGCTAGTTCAGAAGCCTATTGGAATGGCCTTAATCCTATATCTACCTCATTCTGTCAAATCACACTTCTCTGACTGCTCTGTCTTCGGGATGGAGGTGTCACTATGTCTTTGACATCCTCTGTCATCACTTCTCTCTGTTTCTGCTTCAGTCTGCTACTGTTTGTTAGCTGCCTCCACTACAGTAACAGTATAAGGTCTTGGTAATAGTCTGGTAGTTAGATGTTAAACAATGTAGCTTATGTGTTTAGCTTTCAGGATCAGGGCCCATCAGGTCTCATCAGTAATCTCAGTATTGGGAGAGAGAGAGTGAGTACAAGGAGGGCAATCAGATGCCAAACTCTAAACTGTTTGTGTGGTATGAAAAAGCCTAATGTAGAGAATGCACTTCTAGAAACAAAGTGTCCTGGTCTGGTGAATAATGTACGTGGGTGTAGACTTAGCAGGTAGACTTGTGCTACTGTATGTGTTTGATCAGGAAGTTACAGTGTCCTCTCTGTGGCGTAGCTAGAAAGTATGTGTTTGTCTTTAAGCAGCAGCAGGGGGTATAATTCATTTGAGAGCAGAACTACTTAATCCTTCTTTTAAGTAGGAATTCAAGAGGGATCTTGGCATCCAGAAAGGAGAGAATTAGAGAGGAGGGGGAAAGAAAGGGGAATTGGAGTTGGTTTGCGTCAGTGGCTGCTTGCTGCATCCAATTCTTTGCTTGAACTCTACTCGTTTCTATTTGGATGAAAAGAGGAACTCACATCCTCTCCTCTGTGAATGAGGGAACGGGGAGAGATACATGTGTTGTTGGAGGAGTGCCAGCCAGGTAGATAGTGTGTTCTCTAAGACGTGCACTTTTCCTCTCAACACTTTCTCAAAACGATGAATGCAGTGTCACCAGTTCCACAGAAAGCACAATGGTAGTGACTCTAGAGCAGAGATGGGCAAGTCCAGTCCTCGGGGGCCGGAGTTGTATCACACTTCTCCCCCATCCCCAGCAAAGACAGCTGAAAGATCATAAACTGAAAATCATAATTAGGGGATTATTGGAGTCAGGTGTGTTAGCTGGGCATGTGGCAAAAGTGTGACACTAATCAGGCCCGCGAGGACTGGTGTTGCCCATCCCTGCTTAGAGTGTAGAGTGAAATAAACTTTAAGGCTTTGAACACAGCACTGTAGGTGTAAGTATCAAGACCACTTGATTGAACAGGGAAATCTAAAGTGGAAGGAATTCAGTTCTGAAGTGTCGCATGAATATAACAGATGTGATCTTCAAACTCTCTTGCGTTGTGTTTTTAAAGAGAGGAATGCCCAGCCAGTGGCCCTCGTTGACTAGTGTTGATTCTGATGATAGACACAAGGAAGCACATTAGATGTGCAGGACAACAGTATGGTGATGGCTGTATATTTGTGTTGCGTCTGTTAGCATGGAAATAACTGTGAATTAGCAGAGAGTTAATGTGACCATTACGATTAGAGCACGCTAGCTAACTCGCTCTTACAGCAATAACTTACAAAAGTACATCCCAGGATTCCCCCAATATCTAACAGGTACTGTACACATATACTGTATTTACATCAGGACATGGACAGAAAGTATTCAGACCCCTTGACTTTTCCCACACTTTGTTATGTTACAACCTTATTCTAAAATGGATTAAATAAAAAATGTCTCTCGTCAATCTACAAACAGTACCTCATTATGACAAAGCAAAAACAGATTTTTAGACATTTTTGCAAATGATACAAAATACAAAACAGAAATAACTTATTTACATAAGTATTCAGACCCTTTGCTATGAGACCCGAAATTGAGCTCAGGTGCATCCTGTTTCCATTGATCATCCTTGAGATGTTTCTACAACTTGATTGGAGTCCACCTGTGGTAAATTCAAAAGATTCAACATGATTTTGAAAGGCACACACCTGTCTTTATAAGGTCCAACAGTTGACAGTGCATGTCAGAGCAAAAACCAAGCCATGAGGTCAAAGGAATTGTCCGTTTAGCTCCGAGACAGGATTGTGTAGAGGCACAGATCTGGGGAAGGGTACCAAAAAATGTATGCAACATTGAAGGTTCCCAAGAACACAGTGGCCTCCATCATTCTTAAATGGAAGAAGTTTGGAACCACCAAGACACTTCCTAGAGCTGGCCGCTTGGCCAAGCTGAGCAATCGGGGGAGAAGGGCCTTGGTCAGGGAGGTCACCAAGAACCTGATGATCACTCTGAGAGAGCTTCAGAGTTAATCTGTGGAGATGGGAGAACATGACACATGACAGCCTGCTTTAGGTGCCAAAAGGACACGATTCTCTGGTCTGATGAAACCAAAATTGATCTCTTTGGCCTGAATGCACAGCATCACGTCTGGAGGAAACCTGGCACCATCCCTACGATCAAACATGGTGGTTGCAGCATCATGCTGTGGGGGATGTTTTTCAGCGTCAGGGACTCGGAGACTAGTCAGGATCGAGGGAAAGATGAATGGAGCAAAGTACAGAGAAATCCTTGATGAAACCCTGCTCCAGAATCCTTAGACTGGGGTGAAGGTTCACCTTCCAACAGGACAACGACCCTAAGCACATAGCCAAGACAAAGCAGGATTGGTTTCGGGACAAGTCTCTGAATGTCCTTGAGTGGCCCAGCCAGAGTCCATACTTGAACCGGATCTAACATCTCTGGAGAGACCTGAAAATAGCTGTGCAGTGACGCTCTCCATCCAACCTGACAGAGCTTGAAAGGGTCTACAGAGAAGAATAGGAGAAACTCCCCAAATACAGATGTGCCAAGCTTGTAGCATCGTACCCAAGAAGACTTAAGGCTGTAATCGCTGCCAAAGGTGCTTTAACAAAGTACTGAGTAAAGGGCTTGAATACTTATGTAAATGTGGTATTTCGGTTTAAACATTTTTATAAATTTGCTAAAATGTAAAAAACACGTGTTTTTCCTTTGTCATTAAAGGGTGTAGATTGATGAGGGGGGAAAAAACTATTTAATCCATTTAGAATTTGTCTGTAATGTAACAAAATGTGGAAAAATGGGTTCCGAATACTTTCCAAATGCACTGTACACTGTGAACTCGTACACACTCTCTAAATATGAAAATACAATACAGTATTTCAGACTGGGAATAATTGATGTTCGGGATTTGCCCCCATCTGCAAGAATGACGAATGGCATAACACATTACTGATATGTAAATTTGACCAACCAATAGGAATACATAAACATAGCATACATATTTCTGCAGTGGCAAGTGGAAACATAACCAACACTGTTACATACACAGCCCTTTTCACTCCACAGCCTGAGCCCAGTGATCTTTGTGACTTCTGGAGAAGACCTAACCTTTGTTGATAAAGCCATCAGACAACACAGAAGGCTATATCTAATCTGAGTGACATAGGATATTTTTCTGTAGCTCTTGCTTTATATCATTACAGTTTTCTTAACATTCATGATTACAGCCAAACACATGCTGTACAGTAGCCTTCATTTGGAATAACCCTAAAGGCCTTTACTGGTGTTGCTGAGAGGTGTATCCCAACCCTTTGAAGCAGAGAGCATTATTAGACCAGACTAGAGCAATGAGCTGTTCTGCCTCTGGCCCCTAATTAACTAACTATATAAATAACTAGCGAAATAACTAAATAACTACCGATTGGCCATTGTACAGTTATTTGGACAAAAATTATGCCACTGTGCATCATCACGTCTTTCATTTTGCTCTTCAAAACCTCCCTCTCATGTCCAAAGACATATCCTAGTATATTATCCATAAATTATTCTTATGCTGTATAATCTAATGCTAGGCTACTGTAAATATATAATTGTTGTCACCACCGTTTACCACATCAGATTCATAAAACAATTATTAGATTAGTTAAACCGTGCATGTTGCAGCCAGAACCTAATGAAATTCGAAGTTTGCTATGAATTAATAAATTATTTAATGTAGAAAATGCTTGATATTGTAACGGCAGCCTTCCTCCTCTTCGTCTGAAGCTCTCCACGGTAAGCATGGAAGTGGGCGCAGGTTTCCTACCTGACTTCGCCACACTACCTTTTAGCCTTCCCC
The DNA here is from genome assembly GCF_029448725.1 of Salvelinus fontinalis. Taxonomy (NCBI): domain Eukaryota; kingdom Metazoa; phylum Chordata; class Actinopteri; order Salmoniformes; family Salmonidae; genus Salvelinus; species Salvelinus fontinalis. Next base: position 19,380,152 of record NC_074668.1, on the reverse strand, counting down.
CCCCAATTTGGGGGATTTCTTCTCGGGCTTCCAGCCATGCTTCCGTGCTGCCTCCTCATACCACCGCTCCTGGGCTTTAGCTGCCTCCATCTCTTCACGAGAGCGGCGATATTCTCCAATGTGAGCCCAGGGTCCTTTTCCCTCCAGAATTTCCTCCCATGTCCAGGAGTCCTGTGTAGTGGGCCGCTGCTGCTGCTGCTGCCCGTAGCCACGCTGCTTGGTCCGAGTTTGGTGGGTGGTTCTGTAACGGCAGCCTTCCTCCTCTTCATCTAAGAGGAGGTGTAGCAGGGATCGGACCAAGACGCAGCGTATTCCGTGTTCAACATATTTAATGACAGACGACAACGTGAACACTTACAAAACTACAAAATAACAAACGTGGCTTACCGATACAGTCCTTTCTGGTGCAGACAAAACACAGAGACAGGAAACAACCACCCACAAAATCCCAACACAAAACAAGCCACCTATATATGATTCTCAATCAGGGACAACGATTGACAGCTGCCTCTGATTGAGAACCATATTAGGCCAAACACAGAAACAGACAAACTAGACACACACCATAGAATCCCCACCCAGCTCACGTCCTGACCAACACTAAAACAAGCAAAACACAAACAAACCAGCACTATGGTCAGGACGTGACAGATATGCGATAGACCAACAAAAGCTCTGCTCGGCACTCTAAAACACATCTGACTGTTAAATTAACTTGTAATTAAATGAGGTTGTCACGTTCCTGACCTGTTTTCCATTGTTTTTGTATGTGCTTAGTTGGTCAGGGCGTGAGTTGGGGTGGGCATTCTATGTTATGTGTTTCTATGTTGGGTTAAATGTGTTGCCTGATATGGTTCTCAATTAGAGGCAGGTTTTTGACGTTTCCTCTGATTGAGAACCATATTAAGGTAGGCTGTTCTCACTGTTTGTTTGTGGGTGATTGTCTTCCGTGTCTGTGTATGTCGCACCACACAGGACTGTTTAGTTTTCGTTCGTGTATGTAGTCTGTTCCTGTTCGTGCGTTCTTCGTGTTATTATGTAAGTTCGTTTGTTCAGGTCTGTTGACTTCGTTTATTGTTTTGTAGTTTGTTCAAGTATATTTTCGTCTTCGTTATTATTATTAAAATCATCATGTATTCCACCTACGCTGCATTTTGGTCCAATTCTTCTCGCCTCTCCTCATCCGAGGAGGAGGGAAAATATGACGACCATTACAGAGGTTGGATTTAATCACTAGCTAGACACATTTGTGCTCTGTGAAGGGACAGCATACATTATGAATGCAGCTTTAACAGGAAATTATGTCTTCTGTGAGTCCTGTAGTGAAATAACAAGCCATGTATCTCTTCGCTCCATGGCCACATACAGATGTGCTGTTAGAACCAGCTATTTATAGCCTCACCACCCCATGTATCTGATAACCTCTAATTGGAGAGATTGAAGGGAAGCAGCAATATCACTGTAAGAAGAGTAAGTTTGATATCCATGCTCACATGCACATCAAACTCGTCTGTCTGGTCCCACTCTATAGTCGTGCCATAGAATTAGAGTTTCATAATCTTCATCAGAGCGTTATGCATACAGCAGGATCGACACAGAAATTAGTAACACTTTGTAATATTGTCCAGAAATAAACGATTTGTAAGGCAACAAATATAAACGCCACCCACTTGGGAGCCTGGTCCAGCCAATCAGAATGAGTTTTTCCCCACAAAGGGCTTTATTACAGACAGAAATACTCCTCCGTTTCATATGCTGTCTGGGTGGCTGTTCTCAGACTAACCCGCAGTTGAAGAAGCCGGATGTGGAGGTCCTGGGCTGGCATGGTTACACTTGCTCTGCATATTTATGCCTTATAAATGGTTTATTACTGGATGTTATTTTAAAATGTTGCCAAAAATTCATACAGAATTTGTTTTAGAGACAAAAAGACTGGGAAAACTTTGTTTTTGGGTTAAACTACCCCTTGGAGCACATACTTAAATTGATGCTGTATTTCTGCATTTAATTGGGCTTTTCGTTTAGTCTGGATACCTTTTCTATCGACCTCAAGTGGTTGGCAGAGAATGGAAGGAGCTGAAGAGAACCCTGGCCCCAGACCAGACAAATGTTAGATCTTGTTGGTGTTGTGTCGTATATGCATGTGTGGTGTGGCAGGGTGCCAGTGTTGGGGTGCATTGGCGTGTTACTGCGGGGGGTTCTGACGTATGTAGCTGACCTGCAGGATTGCTGTGTGTTTGTGTGTGTCTGAGTGTGTGTGTGAGCAGGCCTCTGGGTGCGGGCAGCAGCGGCGCCTGTGGACGGTGGGAACACAGCCGAGAGTGGGTTCCCGGTCAGGCCGGAGTCACAGGGAATAAGCCAGTATGTTTAGGTAGAGCTTTGGGCCGTTCTCTGTGTTTGTTGTGGAGCTTAACTTCTCAAGAGTCTGTACTGAGGTGAGGCATTTTTCTCCTTCTCCCTTTTCTTTCTTTCCTTCCCTCCGTTTCTTCATGACATGGTGTGTTATTCTGTAACATCCTGGCTCTGTGTGTGTGTGTGTGTGTGTGTGTGTGTGTGTGTGTGTGTGTGTGTGTGTGTGTGTGTGTGTGTGTGTGTGTGTGTGTGTGTGTGTGTGTGTGTGTGCGTGCGTGCGTGCGTGCGTGCGTGCGTGCGTGCGTGCGTGCGTGCGTGCGTGCGTGCGTGAGTGCGTGCGTGTGTGTGCGCGCGCTTGTGCGTGTCTGCATGTGTGCATGTTGGAGGATGATGGTGTGAGAATAATTTGTAGAATTCATTATGTTTGACAATTTAAATCAAACGTGTTTGATGTTGGAGAACACACAGCCTCTATGTATTTTACACGCACATGCACACACACACACACACACACACACACACACACACACACACACACACACACACACACACACACACACACACACACACACACACACACACACACACACACACACACACACACACACACACACAGCCTTTCGCCTCTCTGCTCTCCACCACCCAGAGAGTGGGTGATTAAATCCGTTTGTCGCTCTGGCTTTAATGAGAAACACACACCTGTTTTCCACAGATGTTCTCTTTAACAAGCTTCTGTCCTTCACTCTCATATGGGAGGTGTGGAGGTGATGGCCATCTGATGCTATAAATCAGACAAACCAAGAACCTCTAAACAGGCCATCAAATCCAGGACAAGTGTAGTATGAGCTCATGCAATCAGGCTTCTCAGTGAGCTCCAGATCTGTGAGTGATGTAGCTAATTCAGGGGTCACACACAAGCTATGACAGGGCCATCATGGAGATTGTTGATTTGGGCTGCAGTCAGGGTGAGACTCCCTGGTTCCTGTCAGACCTCTCCCCCCTTAATTTGTGGGATGATGCCAGGGTTCAGAGAGGGTAGAAATGGGCTCCAGTTACACATGCCTCACACGCAGTGGTGTTAAGTACTTTAGTCAAAATACTTTAATGTACTACTTAAGTTGTTTTTGGGGTATCTGTGTAGTGGACATTAATGTTTGATATGTGAATATACAAGACTAGCCTATAAACATGTATCTGACTCCATAAAGATAATTAGCAATATGCAAGAAACTATGATTGATTTACAGTAATAGGCAATGAAGAAATGTCTGAGAATGGATTACAAGTGTACAATACAAGTGTATTTCATTGGATTCACATACAAGGCATAAGCTTAATTTACAAAGCATTAACAAGTATTACAAGGCATTAGTCTAAGCATGGTCAGGGAGAGAGAGAGAAATCATTGCCTGAAAGGCACTGTCCCAAAAGTCCATGGGGTGGAGAGAGAAAGAAAGAGTATTTCACTGCAGGTCAGGCACAAATAAGAGATAGAACAATGAATCTTAGACCCTTTTTAGAAGCATCTGAGTTGTTTGGATTCAAAACCTGACATGTTGACCAATAGTATTACTGCAAAGTTAACCTCCAATCAGATATCAGACATACATGATGTAACCTCTGCTTCTCAGAGGTGAGACAAAGGATTGGCAAGACCAACACAGAGAATGCTGAATTCCTAAGACAACAGAGGAAGTTCTAGCATACAGTTTATAAGAAGAGTCACTTCGGAGGCTGCCCTGCAGTACATCTTACTATTTAGATTTTTGACTACTTTTACTTTTACTTCACTTACATTCCTAAATAAAATAATGTATGTTTTACTCTATATATGTTCCTTGACATCCAAAGTACTTGCTACATTTTGAATGCTTAGCAGGACCGGAAAATGGTCCAATTCACACATTTTTCAATAGAACATCCCTGGTCATCCCTACTGCCTCTGATCTGGCGGACTCACTAAACAAACATCTTGATTTGTAAATGATGTCTGAGTGTTGGAATGTGCTCCTGGCTAGCCGTAAATTTAAAAAAGAAGAAAATTGTGGCGTCTGGTCTTTTGATACTTAAGTATATTTTAGTAATTACATTTACTTTTGATACTTATGTATATTTAAAACCAAATAATTTTAGACTTTTACTCAAGTAATATTTTACTGGGTGAATTTTACTTTAACTTGAGTCATTTTCTGTTAAGGTACAGTATCTTTACTAAAGTATGACAATTGGGTACTTTTTCCACCACTGCTCATACTGTCTGTCTGTCTGCAATCACACACTGTCCTGTCAGACAGACAAACAGACAGACAGACATATTATAAAGATTCTTTGGGTTTTGGAAGAGCACTAAATAAGACCTTGTTATGTATTATGTATTATGTTATATATTACAGAGATATACTTTATATCTTCATTACTCCCCAAGTGCCTTGACGTATCCACCCCATTAGAATAACAGACAGACGCTTGGCACTGATGTGTTTTACAATAACTCAGTCATCTCCCTGTGAGGTATGAGCCTGAGAGAGCATGTCATGCTTTTAAATCTGGTGTCTGTCTGCCAACTGTCTCTGTAGAAATGTCAACAGCTAGCGACATGTTACAGGCAGTTAACAAGAGGATGCTCCAGCAGCTCATATATACATGGTTAAGTTTTCAGCCTCTCAGAGCAGCACAGGGAGCAGGAACATCTAAATAACATCAAGTCATCATGACTGACAGGGAGATAACTGGCTGATGCTCTTATGAATGTCTAATATGCTCCATAACTGTCTAAATCCCAAATGCCTAGGGTTGATGGCTAACCTTTTGGCAGCGATGTCATTCTGTATAGCTAGCTACCCTTGAGCTGCAGCAATTGGATCTACGTAGCTATTGACTCTTTAACAATTGATACTGTTTATGAGTTGATAATAGAAATCCTGAAATCCATCAACTTTGAGAATAGATTTCATTCTCCATTACTTGTGATCTACTATCTATAGCCTTTAGTCATTTTTGTGTCTGGCTATGCTGCTCCCCTGGCTGTAAGCCAGTCCTGTCTAGATATGGTCATCACTCCTGGGGCTGTATTGACCATTTAGCTGTCACAGCAAAGACCAACACCAGGGAGACACAGCCCAGTCCAACACCAGGGAGACACAGCCCAGACCAACACCAGGGAGACACAGCCCAGTCCAACACCAGGGAGACACAGCCCAGACCAACACCAGGGAGACACAGCCCAGACCAACACCAGGGAGACACAGCCCCGTCCAACACCAGGGAGACACAGCCCAGTCCAACACCAGGGAGACACAGCCCAGACCAACACCAGGGAGACACAGCCCAGTCCAACACCAGGGAGACACAGCCCCGTCCAACACCAGGGAGACACAGCCCCGTCCAACACCAGGGAGACACAGCCCCGTCCAACACCAGGGAGACACAGCCCAGTCCAACACCAGGGAGACACAGCCCAGTCCAACACCAGGGAGACACAGCCCCGTCCAACACCAGGGAGACACAGCCCCGTCCAACACCAGGGAGACACAGCCCAGTCCAACACCAGGGAGACACAGCCCAGTCCAACACCAGGAAGACACAGCCCAGTCCAACACCAGGGAGACACAGCCCAGTCCAACACCAGGGAGACACAGCCCAGTCCAACACCAGGGAGACACAGCCCAGTCCAACACCAGGGAGACACAGCCCCGTCCAACACCAGGGAGACACAGCCCAGTCCAACACCAGGGAGACACAGCCCAGTCCAACACCAGGGAGACACAGCCCAGTCCAACACCAGGGAGACACAGCCCCGTCCAACACCAGGGAGACACAGCCCCGTCCAACACCAGGAAGACACAGCCCCGTCCAACACCAGGGAGACACAGCCCAGACCAACACCAGGAAGACTACAGGGAGTCAGGCTGAATCTAAATGAGGAGCCATGCCTTCACTCTGTGTAGAGTGGACCTCTAGAAATACTTTACGTTGAAATCACTGTTGCAGTCACTGCATTTTCACTTGTTTTTATCGTTATTGTCATCATTGTCATTATCATCATAGGAATTGTCATTACCATTTCTAAAGCATCTTCATTGTCAAGTTGTCATAGTAATAATCTGTACGTCAGTGGTTAATATATACATCGTTCACATATAGAGATAGGAAGTATAGAGGGGGAAGAGGGATGAATAGAGGAGAAGGAAGACGGCAGATGGAGGGAGTGTGACCGTGGAATAGATATTTAGAGAGAAATGAACAGATGGGAAATACATAGAAAGAGAGAGAGTTGATGTGTTGATAGCCACTCTCAACCTATGTCCATTACTTGTGTGTGTGTGTGTGTGTGTGTGTGTGTGTGTGTGTGTGTGTGTGTGTGTGTGTGTGTGTGTGTGTGTGTGTGTGTGTGTGTGTGTGTGTGTGTGTGTGAGCTGCACTCAGCAGCAGGTGTTGGAGCAGGCTTGGGGTCACACACTTCACAGCCCTAGTGCTTGTTTCCAGAAAATGACACCTAATTGCAGTCAATGGCATGCCCTGATAACATTTGTCTTTCCCTTTCTCCCCTCTCTACCTTCTTTCTCTTTCTAGGTAAGTGTCACTTCAGAAGCGGTTTTCTGAGAATCTGATGCTACAGAAGGTAACACTGCTCTGGGGTTTTGACCATCGGTCTACAAAGGATGGACTCTCCTCCTGTTAAGGGATGGCGTTACAGTAGCTACCCTATGGTATGGGTGTCCTTGCTTGTGTCTCAAATGGCACTGTATTCCGTACTGCACTAGGGCCCTGGTCAAAAGTAGTGCACTACAAAGGGAATAGGGTGCCATTTGGGATCCAGACCTTGTGTTATATTATAATGGGATGTGACACAGTTTGACAAATGCATATGGACCTGCTTGGGCCACAGAATACAGTATGTATGTTTTCATAGTAGCCAGCGATGAGCAATCACCAAAACTAACACAGCTAGTCAGATGTTTTGTTTGTCTGTTTGCATCTCCTTGAAAAAGTCCTTGAGTTGGATTTACTTGATTTCTCACAGGCTGTAGAACTACAGTAGGATCTGAATTTTATCAGCCTATTGCAAGAGAACATTCCTGCAATGCTGATTTTTTAAAACGTATTATATGAGGTATAAAAAGGCTTCTGAAGACTAATTTCCACTTTGAAATGTCAGGCTTGACTTTCCCTTATGAAAAATGTATCAACCCCTACAATGTATCAACCCAATCATTCATTCATTATAATCCACATAATAATTCACATTTTCTGTTGCTGCGGGATTATTTTCCTGCTGTAGCAGGATTAAGCGTCTAAATCAGTGGAGACATATCCTACTTTATAGGTAACCCAGGAAGCAGCTGGCCTATCCAGTCCATCCTGGTGGTGATCAGTCCCAGTAAATCTACTGTAGTGTTGTCTCTCAGAGTGAGTGTAGCCAGCTGTGGCCGTATATGGGCCAGTGTGTAGTTGTGATGATAATCTGTTGATGTAATCAGATGGTCGGGGTTAAGGGTCAGATGGTCTGGGTTAGGGGTTCTTCTCATTATCTCCCAGTCTATTCATTTTCTGTGGTTACGCACGACAACGCAGCTCAGCTCAGCGCTGCCCCTCTCTCCTCCACAGCTCATCAATGAATCCTCCCAGGCTGAGCTTTTAGTGTGTGTGTTCATGTGTGTAGCATATCTTTGTGTTTTTATAGCCCATCAATACAGATCAATGGAAGGAGAAATTAGATATCTTTATAGCACTGAGAGAGAGTGTTAATTAAGTAAAATTGTGGGTCTTGCTTTACCTGTTTAAACATATCTTTGTGGTAGTTGTAGAAGTTTAAAAAGGTATACTTAAATAAAGTAGTTCAATTAAATAAAGGTTAAATAAAATTACATATTAAAAATATATAGTTAAAGTTAAGTGTAGTAAAATAATTGGTCTGATTACTTTGATTTATCAACCTTATTACTTTGGATTGTGGGGCAGTTAGATCTCACATTTCATCAAAAATAACTACACTCTGGCTACTACACTTTTATACTCTCTCCTACTAGAATACCACAGTATATGACAACTGTATTAAGAGTACAGAAGGCAGTGAGGCATTGTTGAAGTAAAAAATAAAATAAAAAATACTACGCAATTGGACGACAGTGGGATTTACATTTACATTTACATTTAAGACATTTAGCAGACGCTCTTATCCAGAGCGACTTACAAATTGGTGCATTCACCTTATGACATCCAGTGGAACAGCCACTTTACAATAGTGCATCTAAATCTTTTAAGGGGGGGGGGGGTCAGAAGGATTGCTTTATCCTATCCTAGGTATTCCTTAAAGAGGTGGGGTTTCAGGTGTTTCCGGAAGGTGGTGATTGACTCCGCTGTCCTGGCGTCGTGAGGGAGTTTGTTCCACCATTGGGGTGCCAGAGCAGCGAACAGTTTTGACTGGGCTGAGCGGGAACTGTACTTCCTCAGTGGTAGGGAGGCGAGCAGGCCAGAGGTGGATGAACGCAGTGCCCTTGTTTGGGTGTAGGGCCTGATCAGAGCCTGAAGGTACTGAGGTGCCGTTCCCCTCACAGCTCCGTAGGCAAGCACCATGGTCTTGTAGCGGATGCGAGCTTCAACTGGAAGCCAGTGGAGAGAGCGGAGGAGCGGGGTGACGTGAGAGAACTTGGGAAGGTTGAACACCAGACGGGCTGCGGCGTTCTAGATGAGTTGTAGGGGTTTAATGGCACAGGCAGGGAGCCCAGCCAACAGCGAGTTGCAGTAATCCAGACGGGAGATGACAAGTGCCTGGATTAGGACCTGCGCCGCTTCCTGTGTGAGGCAGGGTCGTACTCTGCGGATGTTGTAGAGCATGAACCTACAGGAACGGGCCACCGCCTTGATGTTAGTTGAGAACGACAGGGTGTTGTCCAGGATCACGCCAAGGTTCTTAGCGCTCTGGGAGGAGGACACAATGGAGTTGTCAACCGTGATGGCGAGATCATGGAACGGGTCATGGAACGGGCAGTTCCTTCTTGCCGAGGTTCAGCTTGAGGTGGTGATCCGTCATCCACACTGATATGTCTGCCAGACATGCAGAGATGCAATTCGCCACCTGGTCATCAGAAGGGGGAAAGGAGAAGATTAATTGTGTGTCGTCTGCATAGCAATGATAGGAGAGACCATGTGAGGTTATGACAGAGCCAAGTGACTTGGTGTATAGCGAGAATAGGAGAGGGCCTAGAACAGAGCCCTGGGGGACACCAGTGGTGAGAGCGCGTGGTGAGGAGACAGATTCTCGCCACGCCACCTGGTAGGAGCGACCTGTCAGGTAGGACGCAATCCAAGCGTGGGCCGCGCCGGAGATGCCCAACTCGGAGAGGGTGGAGAGGAGGATCTGATGGTTCACAGTATCGAAGGCAGCCGATAGGTCTAGAAGGATGAGAGCAGAGGAGAGAGAGTTAGCTTTAGCAGTGCGGAGCGCCTCCGTGATACAGAGAAGAGCAGTCTCAGTTGAATGACTAGTCTTGAAACCTGACTGATTTGGATCAAGAAGGTCATTCTGAGAGAGATAGCAGGAGAGCTGGCCAAGGACGGCACGTTCAAGAGTTTTGGAGAGAAAAGAAAGAAGGGATACTGGTCTGTAGTTGTTGACATCGGAGGAATCGAGTGTAGGTTTTTTCAGAAGGGGTGCAACTCTCGCTCTCTTGAAGACGGAAGGGACGTAGCCAGCGGTCAAGGATGAGTTGATGAGCGAGGTGAGGTAAGGGAGAAGGTCTCCGGAAATGGTCTGGAGAAGAGAGGAGGGGATAGGGTCAAGCGGGCAGGTTGTTGGGCGGCCGGCCGTCACGAGACGCGAGATTTCATCTGGAGAGAGAGGGGAGAAAGAGGTCAGAGCACAGGGTAGGGCAGTGTGAGCAGAACCAGCGGTGTCGTTTGACTTAGCAAACGAGGATCGGATGTCGTCGACCTTCTTTTCGAAATGGTTGACGAAGTCATCTGCAGAGAGGGAGGAGGGGGGGGAGGGGGAGGAGGATTCAAGAGGGAGGAGAAGGTGGCAAAGAGCTTCCTAGGGTTAGAGGCAGATGCTTGGAATTTAGAGTGGTAGAAAGTGGCTTTAGCAGCAGAGACAGAAGAGGAAAATGTAGAGAGGAGGGAGTGAAAGGATGCCAGGTCCGCAGGGAGGCGAGTTTTCCTCCATTTCCGCTCGGCTGCCCGGAGCCCTGTTCTGTGAGCTCGCAATGAGTCGTCGAGCCACGGAGCGGGAGGGGAGGACCGAGCCGGCCTGGAGGATAGGGGACATAGAGAGTCAAAGGATGCAGAAAGGGAGGAGAGGAGGGTTGAGGAGGCAGAATCAGGAGATAGGTTGGAGAAGGTTTGAGCAGAGGGAAGAGATGATAGGATGGAAGAGGAGAGAGTAGCGGGGGAGAGAGAGCGAAGGTTGGGACGGCGCGATACCATCCGAGTAGGGGCAGTGTGGGAAGTGTTGGATGAGAGCGAGAGGGAAAAGGATACAAGGTAGTGGTCGGAGACTTGGAGGGGAGTTGCAATGAGGTTAGTGGAAGAACAGCATCTAGTAAAGATGAGGTCAAGCGTATTGCCTGCCTTGTGAGTAGGGGGGAAGGTGAGAGGGTGAGGTCAAAAGAGGAGAGGAGTGGAAAGAAGGAGGCAGAGAGGAATGAGTCAAAGGTAGACGTGGGGAGGTTAAAGTCACCCAGAACTGTGAGAGGTGAGCCGTCCTCAGGAAAGGAGCTTATCAAGGCATCAAGCTCATTGATGAACTCTCCGAGGGAACCTGGAGGGCGATAAATGATAAGGATGTTAAGCTTGAAAGGGCTGGTAACTGTGACAGCATGGAATTCAAAGGAGGCGATAGACAGATGGGTAAGGGGAGAAAGAGAGAATGACCACTTGGGAGAGATGAGGATCCCGGTGCCACCACCCCGCTGACCAGAAGCTCTCGGGGTGTGCGAGAACACGTGGGCAGACGAAGAGAGAGCAGTAGGAGTAGCAGTGTTATCTGTGGTGAGCCATGTTTCCGTCAGTGCCAAGAAGTCGAGGGACTGGAGGGAAGCATAGGCTGAGATGAACTCTGCCTTGTTGGCCGCAGATCGGCAGTTCCAGAGGCTACCGGAGACCTGGAACTCCACGTGGGTCGTGCGGGCTGGGACCACCAGGTTAGGGTGGCCGCGGCCACGCGGTGTGAAGCGTTTGTATGGTCTGTGCAGAGAGGAGAGAACAGGGATAGACAGACACATAGTTGACAGGCTACAGAAGAGGCTACGCTAATGCAAAGGAGATTGGAATGACAAGTGGACTACACGTCTCGAATGTTCAGAAAGTTAAGCTTACGTTGCAAAAATCTTATTGACTAAAATGATTAAAATGATACAGTACTGCTGAAGTAGGCTGGCTAGCAGTGGCTGCGTTGTTGACTATGTTTGAAAGTGTAGCTGGCCAGGTAGCCTCGATAGCTGGTAACCTCGGTAACTGGCCAGATAATTAGTCTAACTACACAATTGTCCTAGATACAAGGACAGCAAAGACAACTATGTAGCTAGCTAACACTAGCTAGCTAACACTACACTAATCAAATCCGTTGTAATGTAATAGTTTCTACAGTGCTGCTATTCGGTAGAAGTTGGCTAGCTAGCAGTGTTAGCAGTGTTAGCGGTGTTGACCAGCAGTATTGACTAGGTAGGGGAACGGCAGCGTGGCGGACGAAAATAGCTGGCTAGCTAACCGAAAATTACTCTAGACTCCACAGTTATCTTAGATACAAGGACAGCAAAGACAACTGTGTAACTAGCTAACACTACACTAATCAAGTCGTTCCGTTGTTCCGTTGAATGTAATGGATTCTACAGTGCTGCTATTCGGTAGCTAGCTAGCTAGCTAGCAGTGATGATTACGTTACGTTACGTTAAAAGGACGAAAATAGCTGGCTAGCTAACCTAGAAAATCGCTCTAAACTACACAATTATCTTTGATACAAAGACGGCTATGTAGCTAGCTAAGATCAAACAAATCAAACCGTTGTACTGTAATGAAATGAAGTGAAAGTGTGATACTACCTGTGGAGCGAAGATAATGACACAGGGCTCTTTGAATGGTGAGGCTGAAACAATGAAGCCCTCTCTAGGCTGGAGGGGGATCAGTGGGAAGAGGGAGGCACTGGCCAGAAAGGGGGAACCCTTTTAACTGACCATAGCATACATAGGGCCTTTAAATATCTGGGTTTGCCTGATTCCATTTAGTTTTTTCACAAATTCAGTTTTCTGCATTTTGTTTTTCCAGGTTTTAATTTTTCCCAGTTTTCTTTAAGGTTTTCGTTCTCAAAATCACACGTTTTTAATAGAAAAACAACACAATTGGATGTTCTAAGTCCACAACAATATTTAAACCACATCAGGTGATCACTTTTGAGGTCAGGAAAAAAATTAAGAAATTTGGATTTTGGGGTATGGTTACCCTTTAATGCAAGTGCACACCAGCAAGAGACAGTTGTTTGGTTAGCCATGTTTCTGTAGCATTCATGTGATTGCAGAGTTTGCTAAACAAATGGCCACTGGATTGATGCAAATAATCATATCATTCTTCCAGGTAGACATAGCCTACTTTTTAATTAACATTGAGAAGATTTTTGGGAAAGCTTTTCTATCTCTACAAGAAGGTTATCATTAGCATCATCGCTAACGGCTACGCAAAGTGTAGACATATGCACGCACTAGTGGTGACTCTTAACCCTTAGTCCCCGCGGGGCGGGCCGGTTTAGGGTCATGACATATTGTGTGTATGAATGACACGTGGGTGGCGGGCGGGTTGAATAAAGAGAAAAATATGCATAAAAAAATATGTTTAATTATTGTGCAATTCATATCTATGGGTTAGATTGAGGTTTTTCTTTCATCATTTTTTATCTGGCATTAGTGCATAAACCTAAACTTTAGGGCCTAACTGTATACCCGCCGACTGAAACCTGGCACAGTGAAGTGGACTCTATTCTGTTTCTCAACAGCGCTGCAAAAGAAAGGAAGACAAAGTAGGCAGTTAAAGCCTCATAACTGGACAGTGTTGTGTTATAAGCCTTTTTTCTGTCTGTATAGGCTGTTAACCCACACAGGCAGTTGGCTTACAAGATCTCCATTTATTGTTTGACATTTTGTTTAATTTCAGCAAAGCTATAGGCTACTGTTCAATAATCCCTTTCAAATTAATAGGCCTAAATGCTCAACAAATACAAGGGCAAAGTAGCCTGAACGTACAGTGCATTTTCATGCCTTTATGTGTAAGGGGCCAATTTAGGCTATTGTTTGAAATGTTTTGTTTCTGCAAAACATTGGGCTACTGTTCAATAGGCCTAAATATTCAAAGAATAAATGAATAAAGGTTAAAGAAAAACAGAATTGTTCAGTAAATGTTCAAGAGAAAAAAGGGAAATGTACAGCGTATTTTCTATATTTGCAAGTTTAGGGCCGGGTGCGGGCCTCAGAGTTTTACTTTATCACATTAGGTTGCAGATGGGTTATTAAATCAAATCAAATTGTATTGGTCACATACACGTATTTAGCAGATGTTATTGCGGGTGGGGTGAAATGCTTGTGTTCCTAGCTCCAGCAGTGCAGTAGTATCTAACAATTCACATCAATACACACACATCTAAAAGTAAGAGAATGGAATAAAGAAACAAACATAAATATTTGGACGAGCAATGTCGGAGTGGCATTGGCTAAAATACAGTAGAATAGAATACAGTATATAAATATGAGATGACTAGAGCAGAATTTAAACATTATTAAAATGACTAGTGTTCCATTATTAAAGTGGCCGGTAATTCCATGTTTACAGACAGATTATTTCACTTATAATCACTGTATCACAATTCCAGTGGGTCAGCAGTTTACGTACACCAAGTTGACTGTGCCTTTTAACAGCTTGTAAAATTCCAGAAAATGATGCCATGGCTTTAGAAGCATCTGATATGCTAATTGACATAATTTGAGTCAACTGGAGGTGTACCTGTGGATGTATTTCAAGGCCTACCTTCAATCTCAGTGCCTCTTTGCTTGACATCATGGGAAAATCAGAAGACGCTTTCTGTCTCCTAGAGATGAACGTACTTTGGTGCAAAAAGTGCAAATCAATCCCAGAACAACAGCAAAGGACCTTGTGAAGATGCTGGAGGAAACGGGTACAAAAGTATCTATATCCACAGTAAAACGAGCCCTATATCGAAATAACCTGAAAGGCAGCTCAGCAAGGAAGAAGCCACTGCTCCAAACCCGCCATAAAAAAGCCAGACTATGGTTTGCAACTGCACATGGGGACAAATATCGTACTTTTTGGAGAAATGTCCTCTGGTCTGATGAAACAAAAATAGAACTGTTTGGCCATAATGACCATCGTTATGTTGGAGGAAAAAGGGGATGCTTGCAAGCCGAAGAACACTATCCCAACCATGAAGCACGGGGTGGCAGCATCATGTTGTGGGAGTGCTTTGCTGCAAGAGGGACTGGTGCACTTCAAAAATTAGATGGCATCACAGGGAAGGAAAATGATGTGGGTATATTGAAGAAACATCTCAAGACATCAGTCGGGAAGTTAAAGCTTGGTCGCAAATGCGTCTTCCAAATGGACAATGACCCCAAGCATACTTCCAAAGTTATGGCTAAAGGACAACAAAGTCAAGGTATTGGAGTGGCCATCACAAAGCCCTGACCTCAATCCCATAGAAAATTTGTGGGCAGAACTGAAAAAGCGTGTGCGAGCAAGGAGGCCTACAAACCGTACACCAGCTCTGTCAGGAGGAATGGGCCAAAATTCCCCCAACTTATTGTGGGAAACTTGTGGAAGGCTACCCGAAACAATTGACCCAAGTTAAACAATTTAATGGTAATGCTACCAAATAAGAATAAACTTCTGACCCACTGGCAATGTGATGAAAGAAATATACGCTGAAATAAATAATTCTCTCTACTATTATTCTGACATTTCACATTCTTAAAATAAAGTGGTGATCCTAACTGAACTAAGACAGGGAATTTTTACTAGGATTAAATGTCAGGAATTGTGAAAAACTGAGTTGAAATGTATTTCAGGTGTATGTAAACTTCCGACTTCAACTGTATATAGGGCAGCAGCCTTTAAGCTGCAGGGTTGAGTAACCGGGTGGTAGCCGGCTCGTGATGGCTATTTAACAGTCCGATGGCCTTGAGATAGAAGCTGTTTTTGAGTCTCTCGGTCCCAGCTTTGATGCACCTGTACTGACCTCGCCTTCTGAATGATAGCGGGGTGAACAGGCCGTGTCTCGGGTGGTTGATATCTTTGATGATCTTTTTGGCCTTCCTGTGACATCGGGTGCTGTAGGTTTCCTGGAGGGCAGGCAGTGTGCTCCTGGTGATGCGTTGGGAAGACTGCACCACCCTCTGGAGAGCCCTGCAGTTGCGGGCTCTCAATTGTGCATCTGTAAAAGTTTGTGAGGCTCTTAGGGGGCCAAAGCTGAGGTTGAAGAAGCACTGAAGAAGCACTCATCTCCTGTCTGAATGCTTGAAAAACAATACAAAGTAACATGTGCTATCACCTTTCAGTTTTGTGCGAATGCTGCCATCTATCCATGGTTTCTGGTTTGGGTAGGTTTTAATAGTCACAGTGGGAACAACATCACCTATACACTTCCAATTGCGGGTGTGTGCAGGTGAACAAACAGCCGACCCACAAAAATAATGTGTGTGTGTGTGTGTGTGTGTGTGTGTGTGTGTGTGTGTGTGTGTGTGTGTGTGTGTGTGTGTGTGTGTGTGTGTGTGTGTGTGTGTGTGTGTGTGTGTGTGTGTGGGCACACACACACACACATTATTTTTAGAATATTGTTGAATTCTGTTTTTATGTCTGGATTCCGTTATTCCGTCCGCGTTCTCCGCAACGCAGATTTTATAGGGCCCTACATACTGTACATCTGAGATTCATTCTTTGAAATGCAATTGTTGTTTTTTACCATGAGCATGGACTGTAAGTGTAAAAAAAAATATTCTGCTTTCACAATATGTTTTTTTACACAAACATGAAGACCAAATTAATGCAAGCAGTGAATATTGATGTTTTGGTCAAGATTTATGCATGAGAGATGTCTGAAGTGAAAATGCGAAAATGTGATAGCTATCATCTGTAATGGAGGCAATGGATAGCACACCTGAATGGAGGCAACTTTGTGGTTGAGAAATTAACACTAGATCCAGCAGGGTATTATTTTCTGTGATAGCAGCTTGTATCAACTGCGCTTACTATCCCACGCGAAACAACGTCAAGATGGGCTTTGCTTGCTCGACCTTGACAGCAGATCCTCGTTGAAGTCGCCACATAAAATGTCAGTTCAGTGCCTTTAAACTATGACAATGGAAGGTGTGTGCATGTGTGTGCGCGTATACTGGTTTCAATGTGTTTGTGTTGTCTTACCTGTAGAGAATGATAATTTAGACACTTCAAACAGACTGAGTTAGCAGGGCTATTATGCACAGTGAGATCAAATGTTGCTATGGTAACCAGGAAAATGTCACGTAACAAAGTTACATGACAGTGGGAAGTAAGCTTTAAGCTTAAAAAGGATTGGACTCTCTTTTTCAATTTTTGCCCAAAATGACATACCCAAATCTAACTGCCTGTAGCTCAGGCCCTGAGGCAAGGATATGCATATTCTTGGCACCATTTGAAAGGAAACAGTTTTTGGAAATGTGAAAGGAATGTTGGATTATATAACACATTAGATCTGGTAAAAGATAATGCAAAGAAAAAAAAACAACGTTTTTTTGTATTTTTTTGTACCATCATCTTTGAAATGCAAGAGAAAGGCCATAATGTATTATTCCAGCCCAGTTGCAATTTAGATTTTGGCCACTAGATAGCAGCAGTGTATGTGCAAAGTTTTAGACTGATCCAATGAACCATTGTATTTCTGTTCAAAATGTTGTATCAAGACTGCCCAAATGTGCCTAATTTGTTTATTAATAACTTTAAAACTGTGCACTCTCCTCAAACAATAGCATCGTATTATTTCATTGTAAAGCTACTGTAATTTGGAAAGTGCAGTTAGATTAACAAGAATTTAAGCTTTCTGCCAATATCAGATATGTCTATGTCCTGGGAAATATTCTTGTTACTTACAACCTCATGCTAATCGCATTAGCCTACGTTAGCTTAACCGTCCCGCAGGCGACCCACCAATCCTGAAGAAGTAGGAATTGTACCATTAATGTACTCACATTTCGATTATATGTAAATGCACTGACCAAAAATATAAAAACGCAACAATGTTGGTCCCATGTTCCAAGAGCTGAAACAAAAGATCTCAGAAATGTTCTATACGCACAAAAATCTTATTCAACTCTCAAATGTTGTGCACAAATGTGTTTACATCCCTGTTAGTGAGCATTTCTCCTTTGCCAATGTAATCCATCCACTTGACAATGTGGCATATCAAGAAGCTGATTAAACAGCATGACCATTACATAGCTGCACCTTGTGATGGGGATAATTAAAGGCCACTCTTAAATGCACAGTTTTGTCACAAAACACAATGCCACAGATGTGTCAAGTTTTGAGGGAGTGTGCAATTGGCATGCTGACTGCAGGAATGTCCACCAGAACTGTTGCCAGAGAATGTAATGTAATTTTCTCTACCATAAGCCGTCGTTTTAGAGAATTTGGCAATACGTCCAACCGACCTCAAAACTGCAGACCACGTGTAGCCATGCCAGCCCAGGACCTCCACATCCGGCTTCTTCACCTGCGGGATCGTCTGAGACCAGCCACCTGGACAGCTGATGAAACTGGATTGGCATAACCGAAGGATTTCTGCACTAACTGTCACAAACTGTCTCAGTGAAGCTCATCTGTGTGCTCGTTGCCTTCAGAAGGGTTTTGACCTTACTGTAGTCCTGCGTCGTAAGCTGACTTCAGTGGGCAAATGCTCACCTTCGATGGTCACTGGCACGCTAGAGAATTGTGCCCTTCATGGATGAATCCCGATTTTAACTGTACCAGGCAGATGGCAGACAGCCTGTATGGTGTTTTGTGGGCAAGCAGTTTGCTGATGTCAACATTGTAAACAGAGTGCCCCATGGTGGCAGTGGGGTTATGGTATGGGCAGACATAAACTACGAACAATGAACACAATTGCATTTTATTGATGTCAATTTGAATGCTCAGAGATACAGTGACGAGATCCTGATGACCATTGTCGTGCCATTTATCCGCCGCCATTACATCATGTTTCAGCATGATAATGCACGACCCCATGTCACAAGGATCTGTACACAATCCCTGGAAGCTGAAAATGTTCCGATTCTTCCATGGCCTGCATACTTACCAGACATGTCATCCATTGAGCATATTTGGGATGCTCTGGATTGACGTGTACGACAGTGGGTTCCAGTTCCCGCCAATATCCAGCAACTAAGCACAGCCATTGAAGAGTGGGACAACATTCCACAGGCCACAATCAACAGCCTGATCAACTCTATGCAAATTAATCTGCTAGCTTCTGACATGACTTACTGCATCTTTAATGAAAGCAGTTGATGGGTTACTAAAATAGCTCTACCTCTGATTTCATACGCTCTAACTTTTTGGGAAAAGGAAATGTTGTTGATGCGATTAGTTAAACCTCTTATGGATCCCTTCACGCGCCAATCCCTTTAGCGGGATCGATTTGACAACATCCAGTGAAATGGCAGCGTGCCAAATTCAAACTACAGGAATATCAATATTCAACATTCACGAAAATATATGTGTAATACTTCAAAATAAAGCTTAACTTCTTGTTAATCCAGCTGCTGTGTCAGATTTCAAAAAGGCTTTACGGCGAAAGCAGACCATGCGATTATCTGAGGACAGCGCCCCGCATACAAACACATGAAAAAAAAAATTCAACCAGGCTGGTGCGACACAAAAGTCAGAAATAGCCATATTGTAACGGCGGTCCTCCTCCTCTTCGACCGAAAAGGAGGAGTATTGATCGAACCAAGGCGCAGTGGAGTTTGAACACATATTTATTTAACAAAAACACGAACTAACAAAACAACAAACGGTGTAGACAGACCTATACGACGAACTTACATAAAACAAGAAGAACGCACGACTAGGACAATTAGACTACATCAACCGAACAAACCGTAACAGTCCCGTATGGTGCAAACAATTACACAGACACGGAAGACAATCACCCACAACGAACACTGTGACAACGCCTACCTAAATATGACTCTTAATTA
The DNA here is from genome assembly GCF_029448725.1 of Salvelinus fontinalis. Taxonomy (NCBI): domain Eukaryota; kingdom Metazoa; phylum Chordata; class Actinopteri; order Salmoniformes; family Salmonidae; genus Salvelinus; species Salvelinus fontinalis. Next base: position 19,360,575 of record NC_074668.1, on the reverse strand, counting down.
GAGGAACGCCAAACACCTGCCTCTAATTAAGAGCCATACCAGGCAACCCAAAACCAACACAGAAACAGAAAACATAGAATGCCCACCCAAACTCACGTCCTGACCAACTAAACATATAACAAATTAACAGAAATAGGTCAGGAACGTGACATAACCCCCCCCATAAGGTGCGAACTCTGGGCGCACCAGCACAAAGTCTAGGGGAGGGTCTGGGTGGGCATCTGACCACGGTGGTGGCTCAGGCTCCGGGCGAGGTCCCCACCCCACCATAATCAATCCTAACCTCCCTCTCCCCCTAAAAATGTCCACCCTCAATTTACCCCCACAAAATCCTCTTAGTAACATCAATAACATGGACAGCACCTGGACAGAGAGATAAATCAACACAGAGGGATAGCACCAGACAGAGGGATAGATCAGAAAATAGAGGTAGATCAAGATAGAGGGGCAACTCCGGACTGAAAGGCAGCTCCGGACAGAGAGACAGCTCTGGACTGAGGGGCAGTTCTGGGTATATAGCCGTTTCAGGCTGAAGGGCAGCTCATGGCTGACTGACGAATCTGGACGCTCATGGCAGGCTGACGGCTCTCGACGCTCATGGCAGGCTGACGGCTCTCGACGCTCATGGCTGGCTGACGGCTCTCGACGCTCATGGCTGGCTGACGGCTCTCGACGCTCATGGCTGGCTGACGGCTCTCGACGCTCATGGCTGGCTGACGGCTCTCGACGCTCATGGCTGGCTGACGGCTCTCGACGCTCATAGCTGGCTGACGGCTCTCGACGCTCATGGCTGGCTGACGGCTCTCGACGCTCATGGCTGGCTGACGGCTCTCGACGCTCATGGCTGGCTGACGGCTCTCGACGCTCATGGCTGGCTGACGGCTCTCGACGCTCATGGCTGGCTGGCGGCTCTCGACGCTCATGGCTGGCTGGCGGCTCTGGCAGATCCTGTCTAGTTGGCGGCTCTGGCAGATCCTGTCTGGTTGGCGGCTCTGGCAGATCCTGTCTGGTTGGCGGCTCTGGCAGATCCTGTCTGACGGGCGGCTCTGGCAGATCCTGTCTGGCGGGCGGCTCTAGCGGCTCCTGTCTGGCGGGCGGCTCTAGCGGCTCCTGTCTGGCGGGCGGCTCTAGCGGCTCCTGTCTGGCGGGCGGCTCTAGCGGCTCCTGTCTGGCGGACGGCTCTGTAGGCTCATGGCAGACGGGCGGCTTTGCAGGCTCATGGCAGACGGGCGGCTTTGCAGGCTCATTGCAGACGGATGGCTCAAACGGCGCTGGGGAGACGGATGGCTCAGATGGCGCTGGGGAGACGGATGGCTCAGATGGCGCTGGGGAGACGGATGGCTCAGATGGCGCTGGGGAGACGGATGGCTCAGATGGCGCTGGTGAGACGGATGGCTCTGGCCGGATAAGGCGCACTGTAGACCTGGTGCGTGGTGCCGGAACTGGAGGCACCGGGCTAAGGACACGCACCTTCATACTAGTGCGGGGAGCAGGGATAGGGCACACTGTACTCTCAAAGCCCACTCTATACCTGGTGCGTGGTACCGGCACTGGTGACACCGGGCTGAGGACAAGCACATCAGGATTAGTAGGGGGAGAAGAAACAGTGTGTACAGGGCTCTGGAGACGCACAGGAGGCTTAGTGCGTGGTGCCGGAACTGGAGGCACCGAACTGGATACACGCACTACAGGGAGAGTGCGTGGAGGAGGAACAGGGCTCAGGAGACGCACTGGTAGCCTAGTGCGTAGTGTAGGCACTGTAGGTACTAGGCTGGGGCGGGGAGGTGGCGCCGGAAATACCGGACCGTGGAGGCGTACTGGCTCTCTTGAGCATTGAGCCTGCCCAACCTTACCTGGTTGAATGCTCCCGGTCGCCCGACCAGTGCGGGGAGGTGGAATAACCCGCACCGGCCTATGTAGGCGAACCGGGGAAACCATGCGTAAGGCAGGTGCCATGTATGCCGGCCCGAGGAGACGCACTGGAGACCAGACGCGTTGAGCCGGCCTCATGACACCTGGCTCAATACCCAATCTAGCCCTACCAGTGCGGGGAGGTGGAATAACCCGCACTGGGCTATGCACTCGTACAGGAGACACTGTGCGCTCTACTGCGTAACACGGCGCCTGCCCGTACTCCCGCTCTCCACGGTAAGCCTGGGAAGTGGGCGCAGGTCTCCTACCTGCCCTTGGCCCACTACCTCTTAGCCACCCCCCAAGAAATTTTTGGGTGTTACTCACGGGCTTTTTGGGCTTCCGTGCCAGACGCGTTCCCTCATAACTCCGGTTCCTCTCTCCGGTAGCCTCTGCTCTCCTCAGTGCCTCCAGCTGTTCCCATGGGAGGCGATCCCTACCAGCCAGGATCTCCTCCCATGTGTAGCAACCTTTCCCGTCCAATATATCGTCCCAAGTCCATTCCTCCTTCTTTTCCTGTCCCTTACTCCATTTACTCCGCTGCTTGGCTCTGGAATGGTGGGGTGGTTCTGTAAGGGCTGTCGCTCTCCTCATCCTCGGACGAGGAGAGGAGAGAAGGATCATCAGACCAAAATGCAGCATTAGGGAAATAAGCCATCTCTTTATTTGTAACGACGATGATGGCAACACGAAAAACAAAACACTTTCAAAAATACAAAACAAGAAAACGAAGTAGACGAAACCTGAACATAAACTTACATAACTAAACGTAACACTTACGGACAGGAACAGACTACATCGAAACGAAACGAACAACCGAACAGTCCCGTATGGTGCAAGACATAACACAGATACGGAAGACAATCACCCACAAACAAACAGTGAGAACACCCTACCTAAATATGACTCTTAATTAGAGGAGAACGCAAAACACCTGCCTCTAATTAAGAGCCATACCAGGCAACCAAAACCAACATAGAAACAGATAACATAGACTGCCCACCCAAAACACATGCCCTGACCTAAACACATACAAAAAACAACATAAAACAGGTCAGGACCGTTACACATATAATAAATGCCTTACCTTTGACGATCTTCTTTTTGCAATCCCAAATGTCTCATTGACACAATTAATGGTCGTTTTGTTCGATAAATTCCTTCTTGTTATCCCCAAAATGTCAATTTATTTGCGTGTTTGATTCAGAAATACACCGGTTCTAATTCGCCCAACATAACTACAAAGTATCTAATAAGTTACCTGTAAACTTGGTCCAAACATTTCACACAACGTTCCTAATCCAACCTCAGGTATCCTAAAATGTAAATAATCGATCAAATTTAAGACGGAATAAACTGTTTCCAATACCGGATAAAAACAACACGAAGCGCGTTCCAGTTCACGCGCACCAAAAGACTAGAGTCCACCTGGAGTGACACTTACAAAGAACAGCCATACTTCTTCATTTCTCAAAAGAAAAACATAGAACAATTTCTAAAGACTGGTGACATCTAGTGGAAGCCATAGGAACTGCACCCAGGTTCCTCATAAATAGGGCTTCCCATAGAAAATTTTCCCTGGATGACTTGTGCTCGGGGTTTCGCCTGCCAAATCAGTTCTGTTATACTCACAGACATTATTCTAACCGTTTTAGAAACTTCAGAGTGTTTTCTATGAATTTCTACTCATTATTTGCATATCCTAGCTTCTGTGCCTGAGTAGCAGGTAGTTTACTTTGGGCACGCTTTTCATCCGGATGTCAAAATACTGCCCCCTAGCCTTAAGAAGTTTTAATTAATTAAACAGCTGTATCGTTTGATTGGTAGAATATATTTTTGTTCCGATTTTAGATTTGAATATTAGAGATGTAAAAGAAGATTACAAACCGTTTCACTTTTTTGTATAAGTTGTTGGCAAAGTGGTTAAAGTAGCTGATTTGTGTCTGAAGTTACATTGTTTACAGTAAATAGAATAGAATGTTGGGAGTCATGATGTCACAATGGGCCCTTTGGAATGCTGAGGAAATCCCATGAAAGTGGATGGAGGAAAAAAAGAAAGACAAAATGCTTAGAAGTTTAAAATGTATAACATAAATCAAAAAGTTGTACACAAGCACATTATTCCAGACTGAGCTGCACGTTTTAAAGTTTGAATTACGTTTGTAGGAGAAGTAGCGTTCCAAATTAAAATAATAAGAAGTATGACTTGCTTCGCAAGTCCCACTGATAACAGGCAATCTGTGCCATTACTTCTCTCCTTGTGGCTAATTCATTCATGAATGTGCACTATATATACCGGAGTTGCGACCATGTCAGTTGAAACATTATTGCTATACGACTAGCTTTTTTAAAAAGAGCTGAGAGGACTGGGCAGGAAGTAAAGCAGAGATTTAAGAGCGGACATTTGCTTTCTATTCAGTGCCATTTGATCTGTGCCGGCTGAGTGCGTTATGAGAAATGTATTCCTGTCACTGTGAGATGTTGATAGATGACTATGATTGGCCCTCCTGTGCTGGGCACATCAGTGCCATTGGCCGTGTTCAGTGTGGTGCATCACTCTGTCTCTCAGTCAGGCCCAGGAACTCCCCTCAGGCTGCTCCCCTACTCCTCACACCCCTTACATAACACTGCTATTCTTACCCCTGGATGTGTATGTGCGTGTGGGTGTGTGTTTGCGACTGTGCACACGCTCATGTGCGTGTATGCCGCAACACATTGCAACACTCCTCACAGAGCAAGCTCAACACATCCACAGGCAGCACTCTTTCGCTATCTTCCTTTCTCTATCTGTCTCTCCCTCCTCCTCACCCCTCTCTCTCGCTCTCCTCCTGAGAGACAGCTGGAGGTGCAGCAGGCTTCCACAGGAGAATACGTGCATGTCTTATTTATACTCTATCCTCCATGGGAGTGAACACAATCATTTATTCACTTAACAGCATTCAGAGATGGGCCAGGGAGAGAGAGAGTGGGGCAGACAGAGAAGAGCAGGAGGAGCTAGTGAAGTCTACAAGGTTGAGGTGCATGGTGGGTGCAATTCCAGGTGGAAGGATTTGGGAAGGCACTTGATATTCCTCATGTTTAGCCTCATTGTTTCCAAAGGATGCTCATTGTAACAATGATGCTGGGAGTCAGGAAGCAGGTGTAGTGGGTGAGTTTAATAAAAAAGAACATGGAGTGACGTAAAACAGGAGAAGTGTCTGGACATGAACACAAAACCAATACTTGCTTGGCGCGGGTTCCGAATGTACTCCAGGTACCGATGGTTTGTAAGGATGAGAAATGGGTCCTTGGTGCCCTCCAGCCAGTGTCTCCACTCCTCTAATGCCAACTTCACCGACAGTTTCTTTGAGTAATTTGCATACCATTTCTGTGGATTACCTTGTCGTTGGGACAGGACAGCCCCCACACCCACTTATGAAGCGTCCACCTCCACCACGAAGGGCAGCGTAGGATTTGGGTGTTTGAGAAACAGGGTGGAGGTGAAACGTCTCTTCAGTAGGCGGAAGGGTTCATCGGCTGCAGAACTCCACCTCATTTTACGGGGACCAACCTTGAGGAGAGAGGTGAGAGGAGAGGCGATAGAGCTAAAGTTCTTGATGAAACGTCAGTAGAAGTTGGCAAACCCCAAAAACCATTGTTACACATTTATGGTGGTTGGGACTGGCCATGATCTGACAGTATCTACCTTCTTACTGTCCATCATCCCTCCTTGCAGGCCTATCTGGTAACCCAGAGAGGCGACAGCCTCCTGATGGAATTGGCACTTCTCCGCTTTGACATATAGGTGGTTAGCCAAGAGGCGTTCCAGGACTACTCGGGACGTGAGCGATGTGATCATCCAAGGTAGCCGAGTAGACCAGGACGTTGTCGATATACACGGCCACCTGGTGTCCGAGCATGTCCCAGGATCACCGTTAACGAATGCCTGGAACACTGACTGAGCATTGACTAATCCATAAGGCATCACCAAGTACTTGTAGTTACCAGACTGTCTTCCATTCATCCCCCTCCCAGATGAGGATAAGATTCTAGGCACTCTGCATGTCCAATTTGGTAAAGAACCGGGCCCTGCGGAGCTGTTTGTACACTGCTGGCACCAACGGTAGAGGGTAACGGCATTTAGTGGTGATGTAATCAATGCACGGTGTAACCTTCCATCCTTCTTTGCCACGAAGAAGAAGCCTGCCGACACAGGGGAGGTGGTCATGCAGATGAAACCCTGTTGGAGCGCCTCATGGATGTACTCCTCCATAGCCTCGGTTTCAGCCACCGACAGAGGGTACATGTGGCTAAGCGGAGGCGCTGAGCCTGCAAGCAGGTCGATGTCATAGTCCCAGGGGCGATGAGGAGGGAGACAGGTGGCACGGGTCTTGGAAAAAGCCTCCCGCAGATCTTGTTACACCTCCAGGATGTTGGTCTGAAGGGCAACCACAGGACTCTCAACCGACGTTGAACCACAGGGGAAGGGAAAGCAGGTCCTCTGGCATTCGGGTGCCCAGTCCGTGATTGTCATCCTCGACCATGAGATGGTGGGGTTATGGCGTTGGAGCCATGGGAGGCCGAGGACGATCTACTGTACGGGTGCACTGATGATGAGGAAGGGAAGGCGTTCTTGATGTATGGACTCCACGGTGAGGGTGAGTGGTGTTGTTCAGGGAGGTGGCAGGGGTCTGGTCAATAAAATTCCCTACGGCACTGGAAACCACTAGAGCTGTAGAAACAATACATGAGCGACAGCCAGCTAGTGAAATCGATACAAAAAAATCAGTTGGCAGAAAGTGATGATGGAATACTCACGTCTAATCCAGGAGACGGGTGACCGTGGGGCCGTTCCTCTGCTCTTGTGGACACCGCACACCGCTGAAGCTGGTGCCCCTCTTGACCACAATGGGGACAGAGCCCCAGCTGTTTCCGACGGCGTCGCTCAGCCGCGGGAAGGCATTTGGCCCCTACCTCCATGGGTTCAGGCTCTGACAGTCAACGAAGGAGGGAGAGAGGCGATGGGGGTGCTGACACTCTCGAAGAAGGTTCTCCATACGGATGGCCATCGCGATGAGTGTGTTCAAGGAGAGGGTGTTGTCTCGGCATACCAACTCCGTCTGGACATCTTTGCACAGTCCTCTTCCGAATAGGGTGTGGCGCGCCATCTCATTCCATCCGTTGGATGCTGCCACTGTCCGGAAAGTGAGGGCGTACTTCGCAGCAGTCTGGCCATCCTTCCGTAGTTTGAGTAGGTGCTCACACCCCTCTCTGCCCTCCGGTGGATGATGAAAGACTCCTTTGAACAGAGCCCTGAACCCCTCATAGGAACCCAGCTCCTCCTCTCCTCTCTCCCAGACAGCCATAGCCCACTCCAACGCACGTCAGGTCAGCAGGGAAATAACAGTGGCAACCACTCGGTGGTGGGACCTCCCATCTGATAAGCGAAGTAGAGGGAGCACTGAAGTAGGATACCATGGCATTTGGATGGAGTCCCGTCATGTTTAGAGGTCAATCCTAATAATTTCAATGTGCACTCACCATTTCCCAAGACTGTATGTGCCTGTTAGTAACGCACTGTTCAATTCAATGTGAATATATACCATTAGCTAAGGTAACATTCTGTTGACTTCCTGTACGTTTGTTCTCTCTTAATATTCCTAGTCTTGCTTCCTCACACCCTTACTTCTCCACAATGGCTCTTAAAGCTTTTACAGGATGCTTGCAGGCTGACCTTGCTCTTAAAACACCACTTCCTGCAGTCCTTTATAGTGTGAATATAGGAAAGGTCAAATTCAGTTCATTGAATGAAGCCTTGTTCATTCAGCCAACCCACGATGTAGCCTTTTCATCTGCCGCACACACCTCGACCCTGACTTTCAGAGAACCCTTGCAGGTCTTAAAACATCCACTTCCTTCAGCCATCCTGGCACTTCAGCTGATAAAACATTTATTTGAACGGTCTGTATTCCTCCTCTTTCTCCTGTCCTCTCTCCTCTCTTCTCCCTCCTGTCTCATCACATCTGTAATAACACTTTTATTTTATTTCTCCCCTCCACTAATTCCCTCGTTATAAGCTCCAGCTACATAGTTGTCTGTCATCCTTCTCTTCCTTCCTTTGAAAAACAACTTGAAGTGATGGGGACTTGACTGTAGAGTCAGGGTCATACATGTACAGTGCCTTCGGAAAGTTTTCAGAACCCTTGACTTTTTCCACATTTTGTTACGTTACAGCCTTATTCTAAAATGGATTAAATTAATATTTTTCCTTACCAATCTACTATACCCATTTTAATCGAACAAAAGGACCATTTGTGATGTTTATGGGACATATTGGAGTGCCAACAACAGAAGCTCGTCAAAGGTAAGGCATGAATTATATTTTTATTTCTGCGTTTTGTGTCGCTCCTGCAGGGTTGAAATGTTTTCTCTCTCTTGTTTACAATGGTGCTATGCTCAGATAATAGCATCGTATGCTTTCGCTGAAAAGCCTGTTTGAATTCTGACATGTTGGCTGGATTCACAACCAGTGTAGCTTTAATTTGGTATCTTTATTGTGTGATTTAATGAAAGTTTGATTTTATAGTAAAGTTTTTTTTTTTTGGCGCTCTGCATTTTCTCAGGCATTTTGCCAAGTGATACAGTAGCGTCTTGCCTAAACTCAGATTTTTGGATATAAATATGAACTTTACCGAACAAAAAATACATGTATTGTGTAACATGAAGTCCTATGAGTGTCATCTGATGAAGATCATCAAAGGTTAGTGATTCATTTTATCTCTATTTCTGCTTTTTGTTACTGCTCTATTTAGCTGGGACAATGGCTGTCTTTTTCTGTGACTTGGCTCATACCTAAGATAATCGTTTGGTGTGCTTTCGTCGTAAAACCTTTTTGAAATCGGACACTTTGGCTGGATTTACAACAAGTGTAGCTTTAAAATGGTGTAAAATACTTGTATGTTTGAGGAATTTAAATTATGGGATTTCTGTTGTTTTGAATTTGGCGCCCTGCAGTTTCACTGGCTGTTGACGAGGTGCGTCCCACATACCCTAGAGAGGTTAACCTGTCTAGGATCAGCGTGGCGCTAGCGGCACCCCCCCCCCCCCCCCCCCCCCCCCCCACTGAAAAACCAGTGCCGCGAAATTCAAAAAAAATATTTTTTTTAAATATTTAACTTTCACACATTAAAGTCCAATACAGCTAATGAAAGACACAGATCTTGTGAATCCAGTCAACTTGTCCGATTTTTAAAATGTTTTACAGGGAAGACACAATATGTAAAGATGTACATCTATTACCTAAAAACACATTAGCATAATCCACCATCTTTTATTTGTCCACCAACACCAGTAGCCATCACCAATTCGGCTAAACTAAGATATTTATAGCCCCTAACCAACAAAATAACTCATTAGATGACAGTCTGATAACATATTTATGGTATGGGATAGGTTTTGTTAGAAAAAAGTGCATATTTCAGGTAGATGGCATAGGTTACAATTGCACCCACCGTCACAAATGGAATAGAAAAACTACTTAGAGCAACGTGTTTACCTACTTACTAATCATCAAACATTTCGTAAAAATACACAGCATACACGAATCGAAAGACACAGATCCTGTGAATACAGACAATATTTCAGATTTTCTAAGTGTCTTACAGCGAAAACACAATAAATCGTTATATTAGCTTAGCACATAGCAATTAGCAGCCCAGCATTGATTCTAGCCAAAGTGAGCGATAAAAGTCAACATCGCCAAAAGATATTAATTTTTTCACTAACCTTCTCAGAATTCTTCCAATGACACTCCTGTAACATCATATTACACATTCCATATAGAGTTTGATCGCAAATGTTTATATTTAGCCACCAAAATCATGGTTAGACAATGTGAAATGTAGACAAGCTGGTAAAGAAAAAGTCCTTGCGCCACTTAGACAGTGATCTACTCTTATACATAAATACTCATAAACGTGACTAAAAAATATAGGGTGGACAGGGATTGATAGACAATTTAATTCTTAATACAATTGCGGAATAACATTTTTTAATTTATCCTTACTTTTCAATACAGTTTGCGCCTAGCGAAGCTACGTCATAAAACATGGCGTCCTAAGCCACTAAAATGTTTCGACAGAAACACGATTTATCATAATAAAAATGTCCTACCTTGAGCTGTTCTTCCATCAGTATCTTGGGCAAAGGATCCTTTCTTGGGAGAAATCGTCTTTTGGTGGAAAGCTGTCCTCTTGCCATGTGGAAATGTCAACTGCGTTCGGGATGAACTGAAAAGCGTGCCCAACTTTCACATCGTTGCAAAAATAAATGTCCCAAAATCGCACTAAACGGATATAAATTGCTATAAAACGCTTTAAATTAACTACCTTATGATGTTTTTAACTCCTATAACGAGTGAAAAGATGACCGGAGAAATATAACAGGCTAAACTAACGCTTGGAACAGGAGCGGGTCGGTGTCCAGCACGCGCGTTACGCACCAAGGAAAGACTTGCTAGCTACAGGGTTTTTGGATTTATAGGGCCTGTGAACGCGCAATCGACCCCATTGGAATCGTCATCACGTAAAGGCATCCAGGGGAAGACGTAAGAAGTGTCCGTACAGTCATAGCAATATCAGTGACTTTTTAACTGACTTCAGAACAGTGGCCAACATTTCTGAAATCTGAATCCATGTCAGGGAAATTGCTGTAGAATGGGCTCTGTTCCACTTAGAGACAAAATTTCAACTCCTATAGAAACTATAGACTGTTTTCTATCCAATAATAATAATAAAATGCATATTGTACGATCAAGGATTTTGTGGGAAGCCGTTTCAAAAATTACCAAATTAGCATAAATAGTCTAAACAGCGCCCCCATCCCCAACAGGTTAACTTCTCTAGGATATGTGGGACGCTACCGTCCCACTTGGCCAATAGCCAGGGAAAATGTAGAGTGCCAAATTCAAAAAAATTATATAAAATCAAACTTTCATTAAATCACACATGTAAGATACCAAATTAAAGCTACACTCGTTGTGAATCCAGCCACCATGTCAGATTTCAAAAAGGCTTTTCGGCAAAAGCATAAGATGCTATTATCTGATGATAGCGCAACAGTAAACAAAGAGAGTGTAGCATATTTCAACCCTGCCGGCGCTATTCAAAACGCAGATATAAAATATAAAACATGCATTACCTTTGACGAGATTATTTTGTTGGCACTCCAATATGTCCCATAAACATCACAAATGGTCCTTTTGTTCGATTAATTCCGTCCATATATATCCAAATTGTCCATTTATTTGGCGCGGTTGATCCAGAAAAAAACAGCTTCCAATTTGCGCAAAGTCACTACAAAATATCTCAAATGACCTCTAAACTTTGCCAAAACATTTCAAACTACTTTTGTAATACAACTTAATTAAGGTATTTGTAAACATTAATAATCGATCAAATTGAAGACGGGTCTATCTGTTTTCAATACAGGAGATCAACAAACTAACGCTACTTATCTAGTCTTGCGCAACTCTCAAACAGTACACATGACGTTACACTGTTTCCAGGTGGCCTCACTTCTTCATTGCACAAAGGAATAACCTCAACCTATTTCCAAAGAGTGGTGACATCCAGTGGAAGTGGTAGGAACTAAAAACAGGGTGATTAGAAATCCAGTATTCCAATGAAAACTCATTGAACAGACAGTGACTTAAAAAAAAATAAAAAAAATAATGGTTAGTCCTCGGGGTTTTGCCTGCTACATAAGTTCTGTTATACTTACAGACATGATTCAAACAGTTTTATAAACTCCAGAGTGTTTTCTATCCAGATCTACTAATAATATGCATATCTTATATTCTGGGGATGAGTAGAAGGATGTTGAAATTGGGCAAGCTATTTATCCAATAGTGAATTTGCTGCCCCCTATCCTAGAGAAGTTAACAAACTATAGTTTTGGCAAGTCGGTTAGGACATCTACTTTGTGCATGACACAAGTAATTTATCCAATAATTGTTTACAGACAGATTATTTCACTCATAATTCACTGTATCACTGTAATTCCAGTGGGTCAGAAGTTTACATAAACAAAGTTGACTGTGCCTTTAAAAAGCTTGGAAATTTCTAGAAAATGTTGTCATGGCTTTAGAAGCTTCTGATAGGCTAATTGACATCGTTTGAGTCAATTCGAGGTGTACCCGTGGATGTATTTCAAGGCCTACCTTCAAATTCAGTACCTCTTTGCTTGACATCATGGGAAATTCAAAAGAAATCAGCCAAGACCTCAGAAAAAAAATTGTAGACCTCCAGAAGTCTGGTTCATCCTTGGGAGCAATTTCCAAACACCTGAAGGTACCACGTTCTTCCGTACAAACAATAGTACGCAAGTATAAACACCATGGAACCACACAGCCGTCATACCGCTCAGGAAGGAGACGTGTTCTGTCTCCTAGAGATGAATGTACTTTGCTGCGAAAAGTGCAAATCAATCCCAGAACAACAGCAAAGGACCTTGTGAAGTTGCTGGAGGAAACAGGTACAAAAGTTTTTATATCCACAGTAAAACAAGTCCTATATCGGCATAACCTGAATGGCCACTCAGCAAGGAAGAAGCCACTGCTCCAAAACCACCATAAAAAAGCAAGACTATGGTTTGCAACTGCACATGGGGACAAAGATCATACTTTTTGGTGAAATGTCCTCTGGTCTGATGAAACAAAAATGGAACTGTTTGGCCATAATGACCATCGCAATGTTTGGAGGAAAAAGGGGGAGGCTTGCAAGCTGAAGAACACCATCCCAACCGTGAAGCACGGGGGTTGCGGCAGCATCATGTTGTGGGGGTGCTTTGCTGCCGGAGGGACTGGTGTACAAAATAGAAGGCATAATGAGGTAGGGAAATTATGTGGATATATTGGAGCAACATCTCAAGAAAGTCAGGAAGTCAGTCAGGAAGTTAAAGCTTGGTCTCAAATGGGTCTTCCAAATGTACAATGACCCCAAGCATACTTCCAAAGTTGTGGCAAAATGGCTTAAAGACAACAAAGTCAAGGTATTGGAGTGGCCATCACAAAGCCCTGACCTCAATCCTATAGAAAATGTGTGGTCAGATCTGAAAAAGCGCGTGCGACCAAAGAGGCCTACAAACCTGACTCAGTTACACCAGCTCTGTCAGGAGGAATTTTAATTTTTAATTTTTTTATTTTACCGTTATTTTACCAGGTAAGTTGACTGAGAACACGTTCTCATTTGCAGCAACGACCTGGGGAATAGTTACAGGGGAGAGGAGGGGGATGAATGAGCCAATTGTAATGGATGAATGCCAAAATTCACCCAACTTATTGTGGGAAGCTTGTGGAAGGCTACCCAAAACGTTTGACCCAAATTAAACCATTTAAAGGCAATGCTACCAAATGCTAATTGAGTGTGTATGTAAACTTCTGACCCACTGGGAATGTGATGAAAGAAATAAAGCTGAAATAAATAATTCTCTCTACTATTATTCTGACATTTCACATTCTTAAAATAAAGTGGTGATCCTAACTGACCTAAGACAGGGAATTGTTACTCTGATTAAATGTCAGGAATTGTGAAAAACTGAGTTTAAATGTATTTGGTTAATGGTGTATGCAAACTTCCGACTTCAACTGTAGCTGTGTGTCACGATCGTCATAATAACTGGACCAAAGCGCAGCGTTATCTGGGTTCCACATCTTTTTATTTCTAAGTGAAACTCACAGCAAAACCAAAAACAATAAATCTCAAAACGAAACATGACGCTAACAATAGTGCTAACATGCAACTATCCATAGTCAAGATCCCACAAAGCACAATGGGTAAATGGCTGCCTAAATATGATCCCCAATCAGAGACAACGATAAACAGCTGCCTCTGACCTCGAACCATACCAGGCCAACATTGATCATTATTCACCTAGATAACCCACCCTAGTCACTGTCACGCCCCAACCAACATAGAGAATGAGCAGCTCTCTATGGTCAGGGCGTGACACTGTGCCAAGCTTGAAGCGTCATCCCAAAGAAGACTCGAGGCTGTAAAAAAGTCAAGGGTTCGGAATAGTTTCCAAATGCACTGTATGTATATTATCTGTCCCTAAGCTGTGTGTCTCTGTCCTAGATATCATCTCCCAGTGGTGGGTTTTCACTCAAAATCCTCCACTCACTGGTGGTGAGGTAAAGGTGGGAATGACTTGAGGCAGGAGAAGCTGTGGTGAACCCTTGACTTTTAAATGTAATCTGGGCTGTGGCAGTAGCAGACACAGTGGCCAGCCCAGCTCCTCTCTTGTCGGCTCTGTCACTGTTACTCAGGGTAGAGGACAGTAGCATGGGGGATTCAAAACCTTAACCAGTTATTTTAGTATTACAGTCAACTCCTTTTCTAATAATCACGTCTAAATACAATTGATTCTTATCACGTTTATAAATAACTACAAAATAACTAGATATGTTACTTATCTGTAAATCCTGTAAAATAATGTTACTGCCATGTACTGTAAAGCCTTAGTGTTGTCATCAAAACAGAATAATTCAATATTACATTAGATCACACCAACCTAGTCGTGTCCCTGAGCTATCAGACATATCATCTCATAGACAGAGCCTTTTGGGTAATGTTATGGCCTGGCTGCCTCCACCTAGCTTGTAATTGCTTTTACAGTTTAATGTTGCCCAAGTTCCTCTTACACGCAGCTGTTTTCATAATTGATGCTCCGTAATGGAATTCGAGAGAAATGTGTTATATGAGAAACGTGTTGTTCAATGAATTGCCATTATGCAAATAGACCTCCGACAGGAGGTGTTGATTATTTAATACATCTCAGTTAATTGTTCTCTAACAAAGAGCCTGAACCAGGTCTAAATGACTTGATCATATTTCCTCCTGCTCGACTCTGCTCTTCCCTGGAAGGACAGGACACACAGTTATAGATGGAGGGAGAGGTCTGGTCAACTCCCCTGTTGCTAGGCAGGTTACCCACATCTCTCACAGCACCTGTCACGTCCTGACCTTAGTTCCTTTTTTATGTCTCTATTTTGGTTTGGTCAGGGCGTGAGTTGGGGTGGGCATTCTATGTTTTTTATTCTATGTTTTGTATTTCTATGTGTTTGGCCTGGTATGGTTCCCAATCAGAGGCAGCTAGCTGTCTATCGTTGTCTCTGATTGAGAATCATACTTAGGTAGCCTTTTCCCACCTGGTGTTTGTGGGTAGTTGTTTCCTGTTTTGTGTTGTGTCACCTTTCAGGACTGTTTCAATTTTCGTTTCTTTCCTTCACTTTGTTATTTTGTATTTTCGTGTTCAGTTGTAATAAATTAACATGGACATTTACCACGCTGCGTTTTGGTCCGATCTATCCTGTTCATCAGATGAAAAAGATCGTTACAGCACCATTGTCAATCACTGATGGTTTTGCAAAATACAATTGTATTCTATAATTTATCATATGAGTTTATCATAGCAAACACTAAGTATGGTATCAATTTAGTTTAACATTGCCATAGCATTTGATGTGAAGGAAATTGAAAATGACCATTGACACTGACACTGAAGCTCAATTTTGGCTTGTTAAGGTTAGGATTTTGGGAGGGTAAACTGATATAGTAGATCTGTGCTTAGGGCCAACTTTATCCTTTGATTATTACCATATCCTGGAGGTCATTGGAGATCATTGCATCACTCTGAGGCAGTACTAATCACACCCAGATACTGTAGATGAGTGTGGCGATCTAGAGCAGTGTGATCAGTGATTCATTTCCAAACTGAGAGAAGCACTGGGAGAAGCAGACCAGCATCAGGCAGAGCTGCCATAATGACATAACACTGGTGCAATGCAGGACAAATGATATTTCTGGACGTGAGTAACGAATCAAGGCACGATGACCAGGGGTGGAGTCGAGGGTGCTCTAACAGTCAGCTGGAGCTGGATAGTGGGGTTAGTAAAATGGCATTAGCCTGAGATCCAGTGATGGGGTGGAGGTGGAGGTGGAGGGGGCTTGTCTGGTCATAGGACAGAGAGTGAGGGGTGATGGGCTGGAAGCCAGGTGGAGTAGGCTCCTAGCTGGGTGTTGCCAGGGATGTAGTAAGGGTGGAGTGCCCTGACACCTCACACTGACACTGCATAACAAACAATGTGCCCTCTGTCACCCCAACTGCGATTGAGATTCAGATTGGCTCACACTTTCAACTGGTCCTCTGAGTAAGAGGGGGAGTAAGTCTTACAGAGAGGCAGCAGCAAATGTTAGTTAGCTGCAGCTGGTGGTACTGTAGTGAAAATTGCCTGCAGTCATGGCCCATTGATATTTAAACAGCTTCCCATCTGTACCTGCTCCAGGGAGAGGCAGTTATTAAAACAGAGAAACAGATAATAGCATCAACAACAGCTAAAGTACCTCAAACCAGATACTCTGCAGCATGGTGCCTGGTGATCACGCCATATGACTGTTTTTTAGCCACTGAAGCAGTATCCATCTCATATCACTAGCTGAAGTCAGTGAATCTATGTAATGCATACTTCAATATGTAGCCAACCTTGTTAGCCAGCTGAATTAAAGGCATGAATGTTGAGGATCTATGGGGTCATTGGGATGGCATGGTGTGCTATTAAAATGATTCACGTGTGTGACCTTTTATTATTTTTGGTGCTAAAATGGACATATCCCATTCAAATGTGAACGTTGTCTTCCTAACGGTTTCAGAGACAGGGATTTTTATAAGAGACGTTTACAAGAGAAGAACAGTGGAATAGGCTTCTTGTTGATCTGCACCTAATGGAACATTTTAGTATTGAGATGCTCAAACACATTATTTCTCCAACCAGCGCTTAATGCTACCAAGCCCCACATTAGGTTTTGTGTATCTAATTACCAATGTATAATTTGATGGGAAAATTAGTTAACCTTTAGTGAAATGCCATCTCATCACAGGCTATGAATGACAAGGAGGGCAAGCGGGGGCCTTGGCATTTCCACGGCTACCCGTTTGACGGACAGCTTGCCAAGATAGCCCACCTACATCTCACCCTCTCTCTAGGGCCTGATGTACAGAGAATAGAGGGTCCTTCACTCTTCACTCAACTGTTCACATTTCTGTTGTATTTCCATATGAATTTGAGATAAAGAATACTTTGATAGATTTGGCAGCCCGCCAGGGCTGTGGCGGTCACGAAATTTCATCAGCCGGTGATTGTCAAGCAAATAACTGTTGGTTAATTAACATAAACACATTTAGCATCTCCTGGCTTCCACACATAGACTACAAGCCATTTTAAAAAGTATAATAATTCCATGTAATATAGCATACACCTTCACAATAAATCCATTACTTATTTTAGACAGGTATAAAGAAACATGATATGAAGAAAATGTAGTCTATTTCAAAAGAAAATAATAGCATACTCTGATATTCTGAGTTATCCTTATGTTAGGTCCTGATGTGACTATGCCAAATGGCTGTGGGCTACACTAGTTCATTTAGCAGATAAGATTTGCTTTTAATTCCGTGGCATTATTTTTATATTATTTTATACTATGAATAATACAATTGAACAAAGCTGAATAAAATACAAAGGATATTTTCTCCAAACGATTTGAGGGAGTGCGCACATGCTGCAATTCTGTGTTGAGCAGTTAACAAATAAACAGGTACTCCTATATGCTTCATTTCGAGTTATTAAAGTAACTTTAGTTGTTCTACAAATGTTGGGCTATATGTTTTGATTTTTAGTACATTGTAAGGCTGCATAATGAGTGTGTACAGCGCAGGCTGCACACACTTCAGTAGTCTCTCATTCACAATTTGACAAGCACTTGATAATGCCTCTAATTTCACGGCGGCATCCCCTTGTGGACATAATGCACCCTAGATTTGGCAGCCCGGCGGGCTACCAGACCCTAATTTCTGTCAATAAGCCAACACCACCTATTTGCGACTGAGAACTGAGCAGTGAGATGGAAGGGATATTTCTGTGATTAAATGACAAAAAAAGCACTTAGAGACTCACTATCTCATTACCAATGTAATTTAAATGGCATTCTATTGTGTTCTAAGTAGACATTTTGGAGGTTGTTCTCCGCTGTTCTCTCAGCTATTGATCTGGAGATAAATGTCAGCACACATGAAATCGATATCCAAATCCAAGGACTATAAAATCCTGGCCTCCATTTCCACTTCAAGCATAGAAATCCATAATGTTTTGTGATGTTAACAGAAGTAATGTGTGGGAAATCGATACAGTTACATATTGCAATATTACTTTGGTCGATATTATATTGATACTTTGACTCCAAGTGTCGATTTGTTTAAAAAAAATTATATATATATATATATATGTACTGTATTTATTTATTTAAAAATCCTAGGTAACATTAGCTAGCGCTAGACGGCTGTACCTGTGCCAAAACGCCAGTATTTTTAATCCTATAGCTGGTTCTCCATCTTCTTTTTAAATATTGAGCCAACAGGTTTTCAGCACTTTTATTTTCATGACTGATCAAAACTAATTTTTATTATGATTCTCTCTTGTCTCTCTGCAGCTGACATACACTGAGTGTACAGTTGTGGCCAAAAGTTTGGAGAATGACACAAATATTAATTTTCACAAAGTCTGCTGCCTCAGTTTGTATGATAGCAATTTGCATATACTCCAGAATGTTATGAAGAGTGATCATATGAATTGCAATTAATTGCAAAGTCCCTCTTTGCCATGCAAATGAACTGAATCCCAAGAAAACATTTCCACTGCATTTCAGCCCTGCCACAAAAGGACCAGCTGACATCATGTCAGTGATTCTCTCGTTAACACAGGTGTGAGTGTTGACGAAGACAAGGCTGGAGATCACTCTGTCATGCTGATTGAGTTCGAATAACAGACTGGAAGCTTCAAAAGGAGGGTGGTGCTTGGAATCATTGTTCTTCCTCTGTCAATCATGGTTACCTGCAAGGAAACACGTGCCGTCATCATTGCTTTGCACAAAAAGGGCTTCACAGGCAAGGATATTACTGCCATTAAGATTGCACCTAAATCAACCATTTATCGGATCATCAAGAACTTCAAGGAGAGCGGTTCAATTGTTGTGAAGAAGGCTTCAGGGCGTCCAAGAGAGTCCAGCAAGCACCAGGACCGTATCCTAAAGTTGATTCAGTTGCGGGATTGGGCCACCACCAGTACAGAGCTTGCTCAGGAATGGCAGCAGGCAGGTGTGAGTGCATCTGCACGCACAGTGAGGCGAAGACTTTTGGAGGATGGCCTGGTGTCAAGAAGGGCAGCAAAGAAGCCACTTCTCTCCAGGAAAAACATCAGGTACAGACTGATATTCTGCAAAAGGTTAAAAAAAGCTTGTCCGGAGAAGACAAGGTGAGCGCTACCATCAGTCCTGTGTCATGCCAACAGTAAAGCATCCTGAGACCATTCATGTGTGGGGTTGCTTCTCAGCCAGGGGAGTGGGCTCACTCACAATTTTGCCTAAGAACACAGTCATGAATTAAGAATGGTACCAACACATCCTCCGAGAGCAACTTCTCCAAACCATCCAGGAACAGTTTGGTGACGAACAATGCCTTTTCCAGCATGATGGAGCACCTTGCCATAAGGCAAAAGTGATAACTAAGTGGCTCGGGGAACAAAACATCGATATTTTTGGCCATGGGCAGGAAACTCCCCAGACCTTAATCCCATTGAGAACTTGTGGTCAATCCTCAAGAGGCGAATGGACAAACAAAAACACAAATTCTGACAAACTCCAAGCATTGATTATGCAAGAATGTGCTGCCATCAGTCAGGATGTGGATCAGAAGTTAATTGACAGCATGCCAAGGCGGATTGCAGAGGTCTTGAAAAAGAAGGGTCAACATTGCATTATTGACTCTTTGCATCAACTTCATGTAATTGTCAATAAAAGCATTTGACACTTATGAAATGCTTGTAATTATACTTCAGTATTCCATAGTAACATCTGACAAAAATATCTAAAGACACTGAAGCAGCAAACTTTGTGAAAATGTATATTTGTGTCATTCTTAAAACTTTTGGCCACGACTGTACATAACATTAGGAACACCTTCCTAATATTGAGTTGCACCCCCTCTTCCCCATCTCTCTATGATTTTCAGTGCAGCTATGTTTACCCACTGTGACCTTTCCCATCTCTCCAATCTCCTTTCTCTTTTCTACCCCCCTCCCCCTATACACACACACCCTCCATCCTTCTCTCTCCCCCTCCCTCTCCCTCTCTCTGTCTCTCTCTCCGCCCCTCCCTCTCTCGGTCTCTCTCGGTCTCTCTCTCTCTCTCTCTCTCTCCCCCCCTCCCTCTCTCTGTCTCTCTCTGTCTCGGTACCCACCAGTGCGGCCTTTCCCTATCTCCCCTGTCTGTCTGTAGTGTGGCAGGCTGCAGGATTGCTTGTGACAGCTTACCAGTGTTCAGTAGAGCAGGGGGAACAGCCCGAACACTGGGACCATCGTTATTAAACAAAACCACAGACAGACAGAGAAACAGAGATGCTAGATGAGATAGGGTCTCTTTGGATGATGGCCTGCATATATGTATGTGTGTGTGTGTGTGTGTGTGTGTGTGTGTGTGTGTGTGTGTGTTTGTGTGTGTGCGTGCGTGCGCGTGTGTGTGTGCGCGTGCGCGTGCGCTTGCGTGTGTGTATGTGTGTTTTAGTAATGCACAGGTCAGCTGCTTGTTCAGCAGCACCCGCCCACAACTGCTAATAACCCATCCGTAATCACCCGACTATATGTGATAAAGTGAAAACCTGAGGTCCGCACCCGACCCTAACCTGCAAATATAGAAAAAAGCTGTACAGTTAGAGATGGCAGAAGGATTTTGAAGATAGGCCTATGTTTCTGCTTATAATTTCCGACATTTTGTTAGGCTATTTGTTGGTCAACTTGTCAAATCAAATTGTATTTGTCACATACACATGGTTAGCAGATGTTAATGCGAGTGTAGAGAAATGCTTGTGCTTCTAGTTCTGACCATGCGGTAATATCTAATAAGTAATCTAACCTAACAATTTCATAATGAATAAGAATATGTACATAAAAATATATGAATGAGTGATTGCCGAACGTCATAGGCAAGATGCAGTAGATGGTATAGAGTACAATATATACATATGAGATGAGTAATGTAGGGTATGTAAAATTATGTAAAGTGGCATTGTTTAAAGTGGCTAGTGACACATTTATTACATACATTTTTCCATTATTAAAGTGGCTAGAGTTGAGTCAATATGTTGGCAGCAGCCACTCAATGTTAGTGATGGCTGTTTAACAGTCTGATGGCCTTGAGATAGAAGCTGTTTTTCAGTCTCTCGGTCCCTTGATGCACCTGTACTGACCTCGCCTTCTGGATGATAGCGGGTGAATAGGCAGTGCCTCGGGTGGTTGTTGTCCTTGATGATCTTTTTGGCCTTCCCGTGACATCGGGTGGTGTAGGTGTCCTGGAGAACAGGTAGTTTAGATACATTCATTCTTCATCATTACTTGTTGCACTAGAATTAAAATAAGGCCTGAGGAGGTGTGGTATATGGCCAATATTCCATGGCTAAGGACTGTTCTTAGCACGATGCAACTCGGAGTGCCTCACAATCATCATACATACATCATACATACTATAACATACATACATCATACATACTGTAACATACATACATCATACATACTGTAACATACATACATCATACATACTGTAACATACATACATCATACATACTGTAACATACATACATCATGTATACTGTATCATACATACATCATGCATACTCTGTCATACATACATTATACATACTGTAACATACATACATCATACATACATCATACATACTGTAACATACACACATCATACATACTGTATCATACATACTGTAACATACATACATCATACATACTGTAACATACATCATACATACTGTAACATACATACATCATACATACTGTAACATACATGCATCATACTGTATCATACATACATCATACATACTGTATCATACGTACATCATACATACTGTAACATACATACATCATACATACTGTAACATACATACATCATACATACTGTAACATACATGCATCATACATACTGTAACATACATACATCATACATACTGTAACATACATACATCATGCATACTGTATCATACATACATCATGCATACTCTGTCATACATACATCATACATACTGTAACATACATGCATCATACATACATCATACATACTGTAACATACACACATCATACATACTGTATCATACATACTGTAACATACATACATCATACATACTGTAACATACATCATACATACTGTAACATACATACATCATACATACTGTAACATACATGCATCATACTGTATCATACATACATCATACATACTGTATTATACATACATCATACATACTGTAACATACATGCATCATACATACTGTAACATACATACATCATACATACTGTAACATACATACATCATACATACATACTGTAACATACATACCTCATACATACTGTAACATACATACATCATACATACTGTATCATACATACATCATACATACTGTAACATACATACATACATCATACATACCTCATACATACTGTAACATACATACATCATACATACTGTATCATGTATACATGTACATACTGTATACATCATACATACTGTAACATACATACTGTAACATACATACATCATACATACTGTATCATACATACTGTAACATACATACATCATACATACTGTATCATACATACATCATACATACTGTATTATACATACATCATACATACTGTAACATACATGCATCATACATACTGTAACATACATACATCATACATACTGTAACATACATACATCATACATACATACTGTAACATACATACCTCATACATACTGTAACATACATACATCATACATACTGTATCATACATACATCATACATACTGTAACATACATACATACATCATACATACCTCATACATACTGTAACATACATACATCATACATACTGTATCATGTATACATATACATACTGTATACATCATACATACTGTAACATACATACTGTAACATACATACATCATACATACTGTATCATACATACTGTAACATACATACATCATACATACTGTATCATACATACTGTAACATACATACTGTATCATACATACTGTAACATACATACATCATACATACTGTATCATACATACTGTAACATACATACATCATACATACTGTATCATACATACTGTAACATAGCCGACACTGCTATCATCCTCTTTTACCACTCTTTCCTAAACATCAGGCTACTGTTCTGGCCCTCCTTCTATTTATTTTCTACCCTCCATTTCGCAGCATTTCTCTTAGTGAATTAAACTACGACATTGCCTTTTTGCCTCAATGGATCGACGTTAACATTTTCTGCTCAAGTTCCCAAAAGCATTTGGCAATTGGCGTGTATTTGGCGAGTGTAGAGTTAGGCCCTAAAACATGGGCCAGATAAAAATTATGAAAGAAAAACCTCAATGTAGCCTATTGATATGAATTGCACAAGAATTATACATGTATGTATTTTTTATGGATTTAAAATGTTTTCTTATTCATCCCGCCACCCACCCGCCATTCATCCACAAAATATTTCATGACCCTAAA
Organism: Salvelinus fontinalis; assembly: GCF_029448725.1. Lineage (NCBI taxonomy): Eukaryota > Metazoa > Chordata > Actinopteri > Salmoniformes > Salmonidae > Salvelinus > Salvelinus fontinalis. Next base: position 19,337,023 of record NC_074668.1, on the reverse strand, counting down.
CCTACCCGCCCTGCTGATATAACCACTGGGATTGCGGGTTATGAGTCAACCTGGCCATCGTGTGCTTTGATTAGAAAACGATTACAATATACACAGTAAACTATGTATTATTTCAGCCTAGTCAAAGGAAAGAAATTCCTCTACTTGGTTACCACCCAAATTAACCCCATACCTTCTCCTCTCCACCCTTCCACTCCTTCCTCTCTCACTGACGGGTGGTTGACAGAGAGGGTTTGTGGAGGGACGTTTTGACTCCTGGCAGGAGTTGAGAGACTGCTGACGTGTGTGTTGGGCAGGATGTGTGGAAGAGGCAGGACTGAATCCTGTTTTTCAGACCGCAGCAATTGGCTCAGAGCCAGGATGATAGTTTTAATGCTCACACACACCCACTCACATACTCAGAATGGGCTAACGCTGACCTCAACCCAGCATCACACACACACACACACACACACACACACACACACACACACACACACACACACACACACACACACACACACACACACACACACACACACACACACACACACACACACACACACACACACACACACACACACACACACACACACACACACACGCAAGCGCACACTTGCACACACATTTTCCTACACACACACACACACACACACACACACACACACACACACACACACACACACACACACACACACACACACACACACACACACACACACACACACACACACACACACACACACACACACACAAATGTCTGCATTGTACAGCATACACTGAGTAAACCAAACATTAGGAAAACCTTCCTAATATTGAGTTGCACCCCTTTTACCCTCAGAACAGTCTCAATTCGTCGGGGCATGGACTCAAGTTGTCGAAAATGTCCCACAGGGATGCTGGGCCATGTTGACTCCAATGCTTCACACAGTTGTGTCAAGTTGGCTGGATGTCCTTTGGGTGGTGGACAGTTCTTGATACACACGGGAAATTGTTGAGCGTGGAAAATGCAGCAGCATTGCCGTTCTTGACACACTCAAGCTGGTGCACCTACTACCATACCCCGTTCAAAGGCACTTAAATATTCTGTCTTGCCCATTCACCCTCTGAATGGAACACATACACAATCCACGTCTCAATTGTCTCAAGGATTAAAATTCCTTCTTTAACCTGTCTCCTCCCCTTTCATCTACACTGATTGAAGTTGATTTAAGTGACATCAATAAGGGATCATACCTTTCACCTGGATTTACCTGGTCAGTCTGTCATGGAAAAAGCAGGTGTTCCTAGTGTTTTGTACACTCAGTGTATGTTACATGTTCATTGATAAACACACTGTCTTGTTTCACTATTATTGTGTTCTGTTTTGACTTCAGATTATTGTAATACCTAAACTCCAGAGTATGTAAGAACATTTTCATCAGGTTTTGAGATTAGTGGCGGTAATGTAATTGTAACAGTTTAACTTTTGTCCGTCCCCTCGCCCCGACACGGCCGCGAACCAGGGACCCTCTGCACACATCAACAACAGTCACCCACGAAGCGTCGTTACCCATCGCTCCACAAAAGCTGCGGCCATCACAAGGGGAACCACTACTTCAAGGTCTCAAAGCGAGTGACGTAACCGATTGAAACGCTATTAGCGCGCACCACCGCTAACTAGCTAGCCATTTCACATCTGTTACATAATGAGTATAGATACAGAGTTGGATAACTGTCAGGAGAGCTCTACATTTCAGAGGGAAAATGTTTATCTCGGCCCCATGGCAGAATGAGTAGAATTACATGAAATGTATTATAAAACAGCAAAATCTTCTCTCTGCCACATGGCAAAATGTGTTGAATTTTTCCAAAATTGCTCTAAAATTGCAACAATAAAACTCCAACAAAATGTTAGAGACGACCCTGGTTGCATGTGTCGGTATGGATGTGGATACGCAGACCCACGAGTCACTGCGGCCCTTCATGATGAGTTCAGATTTTTTGTGGCCCCCATTCCCATCAAAGTTGCCCATGCCTAACCTAGACACATACAGACACAGAAACATGCGCCAGCATTTGTTCTGCAGTCTGAAAGGTCATGGTTCAATGATGTGTTGGCACAGTGAGAGAAAGCGAGAGAGTAGGGAAGAGGAGGGAGAGAAAGTGGGGGGAGGGACAGAGAGAGTGGGAAACATAGTGAGAGAGAGAAAATAAATGATAGAAAAGAACCAACACAGAGAAGCCCCAGACTGGATAGAGATGGAGAATGAAAGAGCTAGAGAAAGATAGAGGGGTGTTGATTGAGGGACAGCGAAAGAGAGAGAAGAGGGAGGCAGAGTTAGAGAGTGCTTGTTTTAGCGTTCATGGTTATATGTACATTTGGGAAATGACAGATGTCACCACCACACTAGCCTATCTCTGAGAAGAAATCTGTGTGTGTGTTTATGTGCGTGCATGCGGTATGCATGTGTGTTTGGTTTTTACCTCACTGCAGTGCCACAAGATGACAAGCTGCCTCTGAGGAGGCTTACACGAATGCACACGCACACTTGCACACACATTTTCCTACACACTCACAAACACAGATGTCTGCATTGTACAGACATCTGTGACTGCAGGTCAGCAAAACCAAGCCTCAGAGGACTGGGAAGCTTCTCTCCTCCTCCCTCCCTCATCTCCTCTCCTGTCCTCCCCTCCTCTCCTCTCATCTCCTCCTCTCCTCTCCTCCTCTTCCCACTGATTGAAAGCTGAGCTGTGTGCACTAAGAGGATCAATAGGTTTAGCTCACTGTACACAGAAGGAGCAGTCACACACCTAACAGGGTCAGGACATCCCTCAGACTGACTAGGAAGGAAGGAAGGAAGGAATGAAGGAAGGAAGGAAGGAAGGAGGGTGGGTGGGAGGGAGGGAGCAAGACAGAGAGCGTGAGAGAGAGAGGGAGAGCAGGGATGAGAGCGCAGCGCTTCACACAGTTTTTACCCCTTATTCCTTCTTCCCCGGGAGCTAATGGGGACAGGCAGAATCTAGAGAGGAAGAGATAGACATAGCGATAGGGGAGAGGAAGATAGAGAAAGGAGATAGGAAGATAGAGATAGGAGAGAGGAAGATGGAGAGAGGAAGAGAAAGATAGGAGAGAGGAAGATGGAGAGAGGAAGAGAAAGATAGGAGAGAGGAAGATAGAGATAGGAAGAGAGATAGAAATAGGAGAGAGGAAGATAGAAATAGGAGAGAGGAAGATAGAGATAGACATAGAGATATAGGGAGAGACAGAGAGAGAGTAACATGCTCTGTCATGCCAGCGTTGACTGCTCCTGCTCCAACCGTCTTCCCTGGCTTTCAGGAAAAGGAATGGTTTCCGGAGAGATGAATCCCTGAGCCCGTTCACCATGAGGATGTGGGACAGCGATTTCCAGGTCCTCACCGGAAGAATCCCTTGGAGAAAAGAGCAGCCGCCTGAGAAACTAGTAGCTGATCCTGTGTGGACTCCTGGGTCACAGCTCTGAGGACTCTCATTTACACCGCTGAAGGCTTGCAACTGCATTTGTTTATCCAAGCTTGGGTGGCCTTGCAGTATGTAGCCTATTCATATCCCATCTACTGACTACATGATGACTTGTCCACGTGGTGGCACATAACTGGAATCAGTATTATTAAGATGGTGTAGAGCACTGTAAGGGGCATGCAGACATGATGTTGTTTTGGAAGTGGTTGCAGCACGTGGATGGCAGTGTGTAGATCGTGTTAAAGGTTAGAGGAAATATTCAGTACACAGTTCCATGAAGCCTGGACTCTGCCACAGGGTGCGGGAAAGGACTATGATGCACTTCAGCAACTTCCCTTTCAGGAGACACTCGTGGATATGGTGAGTGTGTGTGTATGTGTGTTTCTGTTTGTGTGCTTGTGTGTCCAACATGGCAGCAACAGTAGTGGACATGGGTTCAGCAGCTCTCTTCCATCTAAACGTAAGCCCCCCCCCCCCCCCCCCCCCCCCCCCGTCAACATTTGTTTTTGTGCATGTTCTCCTGTGTCCTGTGTTTTCCTACTGTTCTGTACTGTATTTATGTTCCAGGGCAGTTAGTTCTCCCGACAGGCAGCCCAGCCAAGTTCAGCCCAAACCCTTCTCTGGGAGATTTATTGTTCAATGGGCCACATATTTCCTGCCGTTTTCTCCCACAATAAACGCTTGAGTTGATCCATAAATAAATCTAAATCAGACATAAACTGCAGCAGCAGGCAGCCGTAGAGCTTTCAGAGATGTTATTTATCCCAGAACAGAAAACAGGAGGCTCATAGAGCCTGCTAGCCGTGGCTCCATGTTTTAGATTCCTCCTCTGCACTTTTCATCAGCCATTTAAATAGACACTCCTTTAGGGATGTGGCTTTCTCAAAGCCATGAAATGATGTACTGCTGTGCACTGTTTCTTTGCTGCTTCCCATCTTCAAATGGTCTGTTATTAGAGCTAGTCATATAACAGTGACTCAATATTTGGACCATAATAGTCTCTGTCAGGTTAGTGACCCATGCCTCAACCCTCCTGCTTCCTTCCTGACCAGCATTAACATGCAGCAGGTACAGTACAGTCCTTAAGACAGACAGACTTCTGCTTATGGTTGCTTGCAGTACTTGAAGTGAGCAATGACAGAAGTGTCTGGAGTGTGAGTTCAAATGTCACACTGTCTGGGGAACATACTATTGCAGATTAATCTAAATGATTTTGGTGCTCTACATGTGTTCAGCCAAGCATTGTCTCAGGTCAGGAAAACTCCATATAATAATTATATTACACATTTTCTGTTTCAGAGGTTTTAGCATTGGCTATTGAGTTTCTCTTGGTCAGGTCACATGGTCGGGAGCTCTTGTCCCAACCCATTGTTTACTTTAATCAGTATTAGATTAAAGGCGTTGGAGGGATGCCAGACCAGAGGCTGTGGCTCTATAGGGGAACAGACAGACAGACAGACAGACAGACAGACAGACAGACTGTCACGTTCCTGACCTGTTTTCCCTTGTTTTGTATTTGTTTAGTATGGTCAGGGCGTGAGTTGGGTGGGTTGTCTATGTGTGATTTTCTATGTTGGGATTTTGTGTTCGGCCTGACCATACTAAATAAACAGCTGCCTCTGATTGAGATTCATACTTAGGCAGCCTGGGTTTCACGTGTGTTTTGTGGGTGTTTGTCTACCGTGTTAGTGTTTTCACCACACGGTAGTGTTTCGGTTTTCTGCACTTTGTTTATTGTTTTGTATTTCAGTGTTCAGTTTCGGTTTTAATAAATCATCATGAGCACTTACCACTCTGCATATTGGTCCGATCCTTCTCGCCTCTCCTCGTCCGATGAGGAGGACGAAATAGACAATCGTTACAGAAACACCCACCAACAAAGGACCAAGCAGAGTAGAAAAGGAGAGCGACAGCAGCAGCAGCAGCAGCAGCGGAGAAAAATCCAGAACTCATGGATGTGGGAGGAGATTCTGGACGGCAAGGGACCCTGGGCTCAGGGGAATATCGCCGTCCTAAAGCCGAGTTGGAGGCAGCGAAGGCAGAGAGGCGCTGGTATGAGGAGGCAGCGCGGCGATGCGGTTGGGAGCCCGAGAGTCAGACCCAAAAATTTCTTGGGGGGGGCACACGCGGAGTGTGGCAAAGCCGGGTAGGAGACCTGAGCCAACTCCCCGTGCTTACCGTGGAGTGAGAGGGCGTCGTACTGGTCAGACACCGTGTTATGCGGTGGAGCGCACGGTGTCCACAGTACGCGTGCTTAGCCCAGTGCGTGCTATTCCACCTCGCCGCACTGGTAGGGCTAGGTTGGGCATCGAGCCGGGTGTCACGAAGCCGGCCCAACGCATCTGGTCTCCAGTGCGTCTCCTCGGGCCGGCGTACATGGCACCAGCCTTACAAATGGTGTCCTCGGTTCGCCAGCATAGCCCAGTGCGGGCTATTCCACCTCGCCGCACTGGCATGGCTACGGGGACCATTCAACCTGGTAAGGTTGGGCAGGCTCGGTGCTCAAGAGCGCGTGTACTCCTTCACGGTCCGGTATATCCGGTGCCACCTCCACGTACCAGTCCTCCGGTGGCAGCCCCCCGCACCAAGCTGTCTCTCCGTCTCCTCCCTACAGGTGTACCCGTCTGCCCAGCGCTGTCTGAGCTGCCTGCATGCCCAGCGCTGTCTGAGCTGCCTGCCTGCCCAGCACTGTCTGAGCTGTCTGCCTGCCCAGCGCCGTCAGAGCCGCCCGTCTGTCCCAAGCCGTCAGAGCTGCCCATCTGTCCCGAGCCGTCAGAGCTGCCCGTCTGTCCCGAGCCGCTAGAGCCGTCCGCCAGACAGGAGCAGCCAGAGCCGTCCGCCAGACAGGAGCAGCCAGAGCCGTCAGCCAGCCATGAGCAGCCAGAGCCGTCAGCCAGCCATGACCAGCCAGAGCCGTCAGCCAGCCAGGAGCTGCCAGAGCCAGCCAGCCAGAATCCGCCAGAGCCTGCAGTCAGCCAGGATCCGCCAGAGCCTGCAGTCAGCCAGGCGATGCCAAAATCGCTCTTCACTCTGGAGCTGCCGGAGGCGTCCTTCACTCCAGCGCTGCCGGAGTCTCCCGCCTGTCCGGCGCTGCCGGAATTCCCCGTACATTTGGGACCCATGGCTAGGGTCCCCAGGCCAAGGTCGGCGGCGAGGATCGCCGCTCATAAAAGGCCACGGGGGCGATTAAGGAGGCGGACAAAAACATTGTTTAAGTGGGGTCCACGTCCCGCGCCAGAGCCGCCACCGCGGACAGACACCCACCCAGACCCTCCCCTAGAGTTTTAGGTGGTGCGCCCGGAGTTCGCACCTTAAGCGGGGGGGTTCTGTCACGTTCCTGACCTGTTTTCCCTTGTTTTGTATTTATTTAGTATGGTCAGGGCGTGAGTTGGGTGGGTTGTCTATGTGTGATTTTCTATGTTGGGATTTTGTGTTCGGCCTGGTATGATTCTCAATCAGAGGCAGCTGTCAATCGTTGTCCCTGATTGAGAATCATACTTAGGCAGCCTGGGTTTCACGTGTGTTTTGTGGGTGTTTGTCTACCGTGTTAGTGTTTTCACCACACGGTAGTGTTTCGGTTTTCTGCACTTCGTTTATTGTTTTGTATTTCAGTGTTCAGTTTCGGTTTTAATAAATCATCATGAGCACGAACCATTCTGCATATTGGTCCGATCCTTCTCGCCTCTCCTCGTCCGATGAGGAGGACGAAATAGACAATCGTTACACAGACAGACAGACAGACAGACAGACAGACAGACAGACAGACAGACAGACAGACAGACAGACAGGAGAAAATCTGTCTCTTTGAGGTGAGCAGTTAGGAGGAATGTTCCTAGCTAATCCAATGGCAGCTACGTAAACAGAAAACACAACGAGATATCCTCTCTCTCGCCCACCCTCCTCAATCTCTCTCTCTCTCTTTGTTTCTCTCTCTCTCCCCTCTCTCTCTCTCTAACACACACACACACACTTAGCATTGCTGCAGGTTATTTAAGTGATAATGCCCTCGAAGCCAGTATTTGGAGTATATATTAGCACAGGTGTTAGGCCCTCCACACACCGGCTTCGAGGGCATTATCATTTTTATTCAACAGGTTACCAACATATTCAAGTAATGATTTTCATTAAAAACATTCTTTTGATTAATTTATTGTGAAATGTTAGTCTAAAAGAAATGTGAGATAATGTCTAGATGCTTTTTATAGTGGAGATCAAGTTTATAAATTGCTTGGCTGGGCTGATGAGACAGTGGATTGTGCTGTCAGATGGAACAGATTACGTAGGCATTTTAACATCATAGATTTAGCCGGTGATAACTGGTGGAATAGACACCGGCTGGAATGCGCTTTTAACCAATCAGCATTCAGGATTAGACCCACCTGTTGTATACTCTTTGTTATTGCTAGGTAAAGTTACATGTATTCAAACTTGAAATTGATTACATCTGTCATACTGAAACGTGACATCACAGTGCTACTAAGATGGTGCCGGAGGGGTTGGCTGCAGTTTTATGGGTTCTTAACAAACCGTGCTATTTTGTTTGCTTTTTTGCCATTTTTGTAACTTATTTTGTACATAATGTTGCTGCTACCATCTCTTATGACCGAAAAGAGCTTCTGGAAATCAGAACAGCGATTACTCTCCTTGAACTGGACGAAGAATTTCTCTTTAATGAGTCGGACGAGAGGGATTTACTCCAGACACCCGAACAGGCCCTCATCCCCGTCATTCGCTGGAGAAAAAGATGAAAGAGGTATCGTGGAAAGAGATCGGGGTGCCTTGTGAGGATCCGACAATGAGTGGCTAATCTGCCTTTGCCATCGGTACTATTGGCCAACGTACAATCGCTGGATTATGAATTGGACAAACTAAAAGCACGTATATCCTGCCAACGGGACATTAAAAACTGTAATATCTTATGTTTCACCGAGTCATGGCTGAACGACAACATGAATAACATACAGCTGGCGGGTTATACACTGCATTGGCAGGATAGAACCAGCCTCCGGTAAGACAAGGGGTGACGGTCTATGTATATTTGTACACAACAGCTGGTGCACGTTATCTAAGGAAGTCTCGAGGTTTTGCTCGCCTGAGGTAGAGTATGTCATGACAAACTGTAGACCACATTACCTACCTAGAGAGTTTTCATTTGTATTTTTCGTAGCTGTCTACATACCACCACAGACCGATGCTGCACTAAAACCGCACTCAATGAGCTGTATAACGTGATAAGCAAACAGGAAAATGCTCATCCAGAGGAGGCGCTCCTAGAGAGAGGCACGCCCCCATCCTCTGGCTGTAGTGGAGCAGGTTGAGAGCTTCAAGCTCCTTGGTGTCCATATCACCAACAAACTAACATAGTCCAAGCACACCAAGACAGTCATGAAGAGGGCACGACAAAACCTCTCCCTCCTCAGGAGACTGAAAAGATTTGGCATGGGTCCTCAGATCCTCAAAAGGTTTTACAGCTGCACCACCGAGAGCATCCTGACTGGTTGCATCACTGCCTGGTATGACAACTGCTTGGCCTCCGACCGCAAGGCACTACAGAGGGTAGTGCTTACGGCCCAGTACATCACTAGGGCCAAGCTTCCTGCCATCCAGGAACTCTATACCAGGCGGTGTCAGAGGAAGGCCCTAAAAATTGTCAAAGACTCCAGCCACCCTAGTCATAGACTGTTCTCTCTGCTACCGCACAGCAAGCGGTACTGGAGAGCCAAGTCTAGGTCCAAGAGGCTTCTAAACAGCTTCTACCCCCAAGCCATAAAACTACTGAACATCTAATCAAATGGCTACCCAGACTATTTGCATTGCCCCCCCCCCCCCCCCCCCCCTCTTTTATGCTGCTGCTACTCTCTGTTTATTATCTATACATAGCCACTTTAATAACTCTCCTACATGTACATATTATCTCACTTACCTCGACTAACCGGTGCCCCCGCACATTGACTCTGTATTGGTACCCCCTGTATATAGCCTCGCTAGTGTTATTTTACTGCTGCTCTTCAATTTTTTGTTACTTATATTTCTTATTTTTTTAGATATTTTTCTTAAAACTGCGTTGTTGGTTAAGGGCTTGTAAGTAAGCATTTAACTGTAAGGTGTACACTTGTTGTATTCGTTGCATGTGACAAATACAATTTGATTTGATTTTGATTTACTGAGACAGTCTTGCAGCTCATCTGGTATTTACCATGAAATGCTCTATTTTGTGCTGGTAACTTTGTAGGAGTTTTACATTGTGTTAATTGCTGTTTTTGTCAGATGCTTAAAGGCCCAGTGTGCTATGTAGGGAATAGGTAACCATTTGGGACATAGACTATGTAGGGGAGTTATGTAAGGATGCGTAAGCCTTTAACTGAGGAAATAAGTGATGCTCAGTAGTTATTATAGAGATTGAATTAGCTTCAGCAGGCTGCTATTAATGTATTGTAATAATCTATTATATTTATGGTCATAATTGGTTAGATAATCTGGATGGGTAATCATTCCTTAGAATTCCAGGATAAAAGTATATGTTAAGTATAATATAAATATGTATAGTACAGACTTCCAGTTTAGTATACTTGTGTTTTTGTTTTTCAATCATGTGTTTTCCCTTTTATGGGTATTCGCAGTGGTTTGGTGGGATATAGCAGCCAGATGAAGTGACAATGTTAATAAAACAACATGTCCACGTTGTCAAGGTTGTCTGAACACAGGCTTTCTTCTGTTTCCTGTCAAGATGAGCTGTCTGAACCCATTTTGGCAGTGTGTCTGTTTGCTGCAGAGGGACCTAGCCATGTTTCAGTCCCCATAAACAGGAATGAGCCATCCATCCCCTACTGTGTGTGTGTGTGTGTGTGTGTGTGTGTGTGTGTGTGTGTGTGTGTGTGTGTGTGTGTGTGTGTGTGTGTGTGTGTGTGTGTGTGTGTGTGTGTGTGTGTGTGTGTGTGTACAGAGGAGCTTTTAGATGGATGTACATTATTTGTCACTATAGTCTTAATAATGGACAAGCCTTTAGTCTGTCGGACTGCCATATGGTGAAGCGTGATTCATCACTCTGGAGAACGCATTTCCACTGCTCCAGAGTCCAATGGCGGCTCTCCAGCCGGCGCTTGGCATTGGGCATGGTGATCTTTGGCTTGTGTGTGGCTGCTCGGCCATGGAAACCCATTCCGGGTTAGTCGGAAACCCATTCCGACTAATAGTTCTTGTGCTGACATTGCTTCCTGAGGCAGTTTGGAACTCGGTAGTGAGTGTTGCAACCGAGGACAGACAATTAAAACACGCTAAGTTCTTCAGCACTCGCCTGTCCTGTTCTGTGAGCTTGTGTGGCCTACTACTTCACGTTTCCAAGACATTTCCACTTCACAATAACAGCACTTACAGTTGACCGGGGAAGCTCTAGCAGGGCAGAAATTTGACGAACTGACTTGTTGGAAAGGTGGCATCCTATGACGGTGCGACATTGAAAGTCACTGAGCTCTTCAGTAAGGCCTTTCTACTGCCAATGTTTGTCTATGGAGATTGCATGGCGGTGTGCTCAATTTTATACACCTGTCAGCAACAGGTGTAGCTGAAATAACTGAATCCACTAATTTGAAGGGGTGTCCACATACTTTTATATATAGTTTATCATTTCAAATATCTTATTCCGAGTACATGTTGAGCCCTGAACTCAAACCTGTGTTATTGTTTGCAGAGTGTGTTGGGCTGTGAAATTGTGCTGTGCGTTACAATAGAGTATATATCTATTTGGTAGTCCCATGTTCTCATTGATATAGTAGGACATTAGGAACCCTAAGCAGATGCCGGAATAAATTTACCACTTACCTCCATGACAACAAAGACTCACCTGGGGAGAGAGAGGCTGAGTGGCTGTTACACAAACCCATTTTGACTTGGATTTAGCACTCAGCAGGCATGCATGCACACACACACACATACGTAGGCGCGCAGGAGAGTGAACCATGTCCTCTGATTCTTCCTCTACTCCTCAGACCTGTAGACAGGAAGTGATGTCTTTGTCAACAGAGGAAGCTGGGTTTAGAGCGATAGTTTGGCAGTTAGATAGTCGAGACATTGCAGCTCTTATTGAAGGGATAAATGAGTGTCTTAGTTTAGTGTTAGGTTGGCAGACTCACTTTTAGTTGGTCACAAACACATTGGTCACCATAGTGATTTGCAGGGCTGGATCTCAGAGTGCTAGTGACTGTTCTTGTCTGCCTCTTGACGGTTTTCAATATTATTACATGAATACTTACAGAAACAGCAGTCATTTCAGGAACAGAGTTCATGTGGGAGGAATAACATACTGTAGCTGGCACTGACACTTTGACTTAATCTATAGGCCTATGCATTTTGTGTTGCCTAACGCTATGAATCCGCTGTTTGTCTGTCATTTTGTCACTCCTTACCTTATCTTTCCAGCGGATTTCATATTTTTACTTTGCTGCATTATAAAAATACTTGACCCCCTAACACCATTTTTCATTTAATGTTATATAACCATGTTTGTGTGGTTGATATTGAGCACTTTAATAATGACAGTAAAATAAACGTCTTATGTCGTTATTTTATTTCTATTTACAGAAATAGGATTGAAATAAGGCAAAACGTAACAACAACTGCAGAGCGTCTAAAGTAATCCTATACAGTGAACCCAATGCATTGTGGTGTGCTGAGGGAGGAGAGAAGAATTGTGAGGTCTATATTTAGATAGCAGTGTAGCAGTTGAGAAGGAGCTCTTTGCTCCCCGAGCTGTTGGTGCTGTGATGCCTTAATAATCAAGTCACGTGGTGAAACTGGGAAAATTTGCTGTTCTCTTTCTCTCCTAGAACTCTCTTTCTCCCCTAGATCTCTCTTTCTCCCCTAGACCTCTCTTTCTCCCCTAGACCTCTGTTTCTCTCCTAGACCTCTCTTTCTCCCCTAGACCTCTCTTTCTCTCCTAGAGCTCTCTTTCTCCCCTCGACCTCTCTTTCTCCCCTAGACCTCTCTTTCTCTCCTAGACCTCTCTTTCTCCCCGAGACCTCTCTTTCTCCCCTAGACCTCTCTTTCTCTCCTAGACCTCTCTTTCTCTCCTAGACCTCTCTTTCTCCCCTAGACCTCTCTTTCTCCTTTAGACCTTTCTTTCTCTCCTAGACTTCTCTTTCTCTCCTAGACTTCTCTTTCTCTCCTAGACCTCTCTTTCTCCCCTAGACCTCTCTTTCTCTCCTCGACCTCTATTTCTCTCCTAGAGCTCTCTTTCTCTCCTAGACCTCTCTTTCTCTCCTAGACCTCTCTTTCTCTGCTAGACCTCTCTTTCTCCTCTAGACCTCTCTTTCTCTCCTAGACCTATCTTTCTCTCCTAGACCTCGCTTTCTCCTCTAGACATATCTTTCTTTCCTAGACCTATCTTTCTCTCCTAGAACTCTCTTCCTCTCCTAGACCTCTTTTTCTCCCCTAGTTTCTCTTTCTCTCCTAGAGCTCTCTTTCTCTCCTAGACCTCTCTTTCTCTCCTAGACCTCTATTTCTCTCCTAGACCTCTCTTTCTCTCCTAGACCTCTCTTTCTCTCCTAGACCTCTTTCTCTCCTAGACCTCTCTTCCTCTCTTCCTCTCCTAGACCTCTTTCTCTCCTAGACCTCTCTTTCTCTCCTAGAGCTCTTTTTCTCCCCTAGTCTCTCTTTCTCTCCTAGAGCTCTCTTTCTCTCCTAGACCTCTCTTTCTCTCCTAGACCTCTATTTCTCTCCTAGACCCCTCTTTCTCTCCTAGACCTCTTTTTCTCTCCTAGACCTCTCCTTCTCTCCTAGAGCTCTCTTTCTCTCCTAGAGCTCACTTTCTCCCCAGACCTCTCTTTCTCTCCTAGAGCTCTCTTTCTCTCCTAGACCTCTCTTTCTCTCCTAGACCTCTCTTTCTCTCCTAGACCTCTCTTTCTCCCCAGACCTCTCTTTCTCTCCTAGACCTCTCTTTCTCCCCTAGACCTCTCTTTCTCTCCTAGAGCTCTCTTTCTCTCCTAGACCTCTCTTTCTCCCCTAGACCTCTCTTTCTCTCCCAGAGCTCTCTTTCTCTCCTAGACCTCTCTTTCACTCCTGACCTCTCTTTCTCTCCTAGAGCTCTCTTTCTCTCCTAGACCTCTCTTTCTCTCCTAGACCTCTCTTTCTCTCCTAGAACTCTTCTTTTCCTCATTTAAGTTTTGTACAGGATCAAATAGTGTAAACTCAAACTTAGATTACTTTGCCTGACTCTCAGTTACTTTACACACGACCGAGGTGGAGGTGTAGAAAATTGGCTTTTGGGGAACTCTGAGCGCTGCCAGAATGTGAAACCATAGGACCAGCAGAGATGAGAGAGAGAGAAAGAGAGATGAGAGCGAGACGAATTTGTGTGTGTGTGTGTGTGTGTGTTAGTGTGTGTGTTAAATGCTGCATCTTCGCTCTCCCGCAGCATCAATCTTTGTCATCCTGCCGTGCTACTTGTGACGCACAGATCTTTATTAAGGTGGGCTCTATGCAGCCAGACTGGGGGGTCAGTCTGCTGCAGAGCTCTGTGGGAGTCTATAGACACAGCTTGTTGAAGAAATGTTTGTGCGTGTGTGTGTGTGTGTGTGTGTCTGCGTGTAGTTATGTTCCATGGAAAATGACAGCTGTTGACTTCGTCTGGATAGGAAGAGCCTACAGCATCAGACTGTATATTTATTTTTAATTCTTCTACTATATTGGTCACTTTTGGCAATTTCTACACAAATTAGTTTCTTTGTTACTCTTCTATTTAGTTGGTATTTCCTCATTCACAGCTTGGTTTGGGTCTTTTGGTAGAGCAGTGTTTCTTAATGGGGATTGAATGAGTCAGTCAGTCTGTAACGATTGTCGTCTGGAGAAGGAGAGGAGGACCAAGGTGCAGTGTGGTAAATGGTCATATTTTTTTATAAAATACGAAAACACTTGACAAACAACAAAAATGACAAACGAACAGTCCTGAAAGGTGAAACAAAACACTAAACAGGAAACAACCAACCACAAACAAAAGTGTGAAAACAGGCTACCTAAATATGGCTCCCAATCAGAGACAACAATAGACAGCTGTCTCTGATTGGGAACCACACCAGGCCAAACACACAGAAACAGAAAACGTAGACCTACAACATAGAATACCCACCCACATCACAGCCTGAGCAAACTAAAAATAGAAACATACAAAGCAATCTACGGTCAGGGCGTGACATAGTCAAAACTGGCCTTCGTCTTCTTACCAGGTGTAAGGCCCCTCTCTCTCTCCTACACACACACTCACACACACACACACATGCACGCGCACGCCCCCCCCCCCCCCCCCCCCCACACCTTTTTCTTTCACCCTTATATCACTAGTCTCACACTCAGATACTCACATGCACACACACACACACACACAGGCACTCAGCTCAGGTCAAGCAAGGTGCAGTGAGTCATGGCTGGAGATAATGTTCCCGTTATTCACGATAAGCAGCACAACCAAGATCCAATTACACATCCATCACCACAGATCTGTGTGTGTGTGTGTGTGTGTGTGTGTGTGTGTGTGTGTGTGTGTGTGTGTGTGTGTGTGTGTGTGTGTGTGTGTGTGTGTTTGTATACGTGTGTGTGACAGTGAGCATTTTATCAACCATTGTTCTGGACAGAATGTGTGCTTGGCAGGACCAGTTTCTTCGACTAACCATGCATCACTTTGTCTGGGATCTGTTGTCAGCTTCAATGCTCAGTATATTGTCCATAAAAGGGACATCTTTACAAAGACACCATAGACCCCATGCAGTGTTTGACTGTCATTTTCAGAACAATTGTTTCGTGTACCTTCTAAATAGCTGTGAAAGGCCAGTTGAAAAACAAGATTGAAAGGTGTTTTTATTGTAATAATTTTTTCAAAGCAAGTCTCTGTACTAAGATGTGCCGCGCCAAACTCACACAGAGAGCCTCTGCATTGCCCCAAAACCCACATTAATTTCATTCCATCTGCTCTGTTTCCCCTGCATCCCCAGTATGAGCTGTAAGATAGAACATTTCATCTTCTGTATCGCTTTGGAACATTCAGAACACAACAGTCAGATCAATTAAAATGCGACCCCGGCGTCAAATCTGTCAGAGGGGAGAAAGGATGGCCGCAGGTGGTTCATGACTAAACTCACCATAAATCAGATCTATCTTCTATCTTTGTTTCTGAACGGTTGAACCTCTCAGAGCAGGGGCACAGCAGGCTGGCAGCATGTCATCTAACAGCATGGAGGGACTAGAGATGCACAACTCCAAATGCAAATATGACCACAAATAGCGATGAAGCAGTCCTAGTTCTTCCTTTAGCCAGCCTTTCAGTAGAGCTGCTACGGCCTAGTTGTTAGGGAACTGTTAAAATCATTAGTGAGTTTGAGGTCAGAGAGCTGGTGCTGTGTCCCTGTTTACATCACCATGCCTACGTCACCATGCCTACATCACCATGCCTACGTCACCATAGCTACGTCACCATGCCTACGTCACCATGCCTACGTCACCATGCCTACGTCACCATGCCTACGTCACCATGCCTACATCACATGTCTACATCGCCATGCCTTCATCCCCATGCCTACATCACATGCCTACGTCACCATGCCTACATCACCATTACTACATCGCCATGCCTACATCGCCATGCCTACATCACATGCCTACGTCACCTTGCCTACATCACATGCCTACATCGCCATGCCTACATCACATGCCTACGTCACCATGCCTACGTCACCATGCCTACATCACATGTCTACATCGCCATGCCTTTATCAACATGCCTACATCACATGCCTACGTCACCATGCCTACATCACCATTACTACATCACATGCCTACATCGCCATGCCTACATCACATGCCTACATCGCCATGCCTACATCACATGCCTACGTCGCCATGCCTACATCACCATGCCTACATCACATGCCTACGTCACCATGCCTACGTCACCATTACTACATCACATGCCTACATCGCCATGCCTACATCACATGTCTACGTCACCATGCCTACATCACATGCCTACATCGCCATGCCTACATCACATGCCTACGTCACCATGCCTACGTCACCATGCCTACGTCACCATGCCTACATCACATGCCTACATCACCATGCCTATATCACCATGCCTACATCGCCATGCCTACATCGCATGCCTACATCACTATGCCTACATCACATGCCTACATCGCCATGCCTACATCGCCATGCCTACATGACATGGCTACATCACCATGCCTACATCACATGCCTACATCACCATGCCTACATCACCATGCCTACGTCACCATGCCTACGTCACCATGCCTACATCGCCATGCCTACATCACATGCCTACATCGCCATGCCTACATCGCCATGCCTACATCACCAGGTTTTAGTCCCTGTCCTTCAGGGGTAGGATGCTTATTTATTTGTCATTTAGGTCATTTGGGAACAGAAGTGAACTTTCAGCTGATCTGTTAAACTGATGTCTGTATTGTCATATTTTTCTATCCATTGCCCTGAGTGTGACATCACTATGCTAATCACATAAGGCTACACTTGCAGAAACTCAGGAGGATGAAAATATTTATGAGAACAGCAACATTAGAGGCCTATTGCTTATGACATTCTGGTCAGTATGATGACAACAATGGACAGAGTAGCTTACTTTGCATGTGGGGAGTTCTCCTCATGCACACAATATAGTCTAGACCAGATATTCCCATATTACAGCACCAGAGGGCTAATACCATATTGATAATCCAGGAGGGGGAACCCACAAGGGCACAGGGAATATAAGGAACTTGTTGGAATCCAAATGAAGGAGCTTAGTGCTTACATTTGTGTGTACCAAATAATTCCAGGGGTGAAGATAGGATTCTGCTGGAAAATGGAAGGAACTTACAGACCCCGATACCTGGTGGTCAAACTCAGAAAATAGACTCAAAGTTATTTTGCCATTACAGCAGCCGAATAGTCTTCTTTGCTATGTGCTATGTTTTGGTGGTGGTCCCAGTGTAAAATGTGGAGGAACTAAGTTGACATATAGAGTGTACTACTTTTGACAAGGGCCCATGGTCAAATATTGTGCACTATATAGGGAATATGCTGCCATTTGGGACACATGCATGTGTTGTTGGACCTGTGCCTTCTGGCCAAACCATAAGCATATGGGTGTGACATCACAACGTCTATTATAAGGTGCTCAACTACTGATGAAAATAGGAGCTCTGAGGATGATGACGATGGTGTGTTTATGACAACGACAGAGTTAATGACGGACTATGGGTAGGCCGTCATTGTAAATAAGAATTTGTTCTTAACTGACTTGCCTAGTTAAATAAAGGTGCAATAAAATACAATTTCAAAAATAAAATGATTATCACCATGGTGTCTTTGTATTATTATGGTCGTCATGGTGACCCATGTTCTGTTTGGAGAACGGCTTAACCTCGCTAATCTCCAGATTCCTTCGGGATCTCCGGGAATCCTTGATTGGTGGCACACCCTCACACACGCATACACACATACTTTGTTTGCGCCTATATGTCCTCACTCACTCTCCTACCTCCCAAACACACACACTGACACCACGTCATGATGATGTCATCAAGGTTTTAAAGAGGGATTACTCTGACATCACTGGGATGGGTGCCAGACTAAACCTATTAGCATAAGCGTGTGTGTCTGCGTGTGTGTTTGTGTGTGTGTTTGTGTGTGTTTTCCCAGAGATGAGAAAAAAAGAGCATGTCAGAATTTGATTGAATGGTTGATGATTTGATTATTCATGCTATTTAGCAGGTCTGTCATTAGTCTGTCGTTACTGTTGTGTCATCCATCTTGAGACTTTCCATTGCATTAGCTGTGATGTGTCAGAATGGTGTTGAGTTGATATTGGAGTTGACCTGAAAACAGCTTGCTAGTGGTCCATGTGCTTCAGCCAATGACACAAAGACCAGAGGGACAATGATATTGTGAGGCTGTTAGCCTCCATACCATGCACTGGTTAGTGAAGCTGTTAGCCTCCATACCATGCACTGGTTAGTGAAGCTGTTAGCCTCCATACCATGCACTGGTTAGTGAAGCTGTTAGCCTCCATACCATGCACTGGTTAATGAAGCTGTTAGCCTCCATACCATATACTGGTTAGTGACGCTGTTAGCCTCCATACCATATACTGGTTAGTGAAGCTGTTAGCCTCCATACCATATACTGGTTAGTGAAGCTGTTAGCCTCCATACCATGCACTGGTTAGTGAAGCTGTTAGCCTCCATACCATGCACTGATTAGTGACGCTGTTAGCCTCCATACCATGCACTGGTTAATGAAGCTGTTAGCCTCCATACCATGCACTGATTAGTTACGCTGTTAGCCTCCATACCATGCACTGGTTAGTGAAGCTGTTAGCCTCCATACCATGCACTGGTTAATGAAGCTGTTAGCCTCCATACCATGCACTGATTAGTTACGCTGTTAGCCTCCATACCATGCACTGGTTAGTGAAGCTGTTAGCCTCCATACCATGCACTGATTAGTGACGCTGTTAGCCTCCATACCATGCACTGATTAGTGATGCTGTTAGCCTCCATACTATGCACTGGTTAATGAAGCTGTTAGCCTCCATACCATGCACTGATTAGTGAAGCTGTTAGCCTCCATACCATGCACTGATTAGTGAAGCTGTTAGCCTCCATACCATGCACTGATTAATGAAGCTGTTAGCCTCCATACCATGCACTGATTAGTGAAGCTGTTAGCCTCCATACCATGCACTGATTAGTGAAGCTGTTAGCCTCCATACCATGCACTGATTAGTGACGCTGTTAGCCTCCATACCATGCACTGGTTAATGAAGCTGTTAGCCTCCATACCATGCACTGATTAGTGAAGCTGTTAGCCTCCATACCATGCACTGATTAGTGAAGCTGTTAGCCTCCATACCATGCACTGATTAGTGACGCTGTTAGCCTCCATACTATGCACTGGTTAATGAAGCTGTTAGCCTCCATACCATGCACTGATTAGTGAAGCTGTTAGCCTCCATACCATGCACTGATTAGTGACGCTGTTAGCCTCCATACTATGCACTGGTTAATGAAGCTGTTAGCCTCCATACCATGCACTGATTAGTGAAGCTGTTAGCCTCCATACCATGCACTGGTTAGTGAAGCTGTTAGCCTCCATACCATATACTGGTTAGTGACGCTGTTAGCCTCCATACCATGCACTGATTAGTGACGCTGTTAGCCTCCATACCATGCACTGGTTAGTGAAGCTGTTAGCCTCCATACCATGCACTGGTTAATGAAGCTGTTAGCCTCCATACCATGCACTGGTTAATGAAGCTGTTAGCCTCCATGCCATGCACTGGTTAATGAAGCTGTTAGCCTCCATACCATGCACTGATTAGTGACGCTGTTAGCCTCCATGCCATGCACTGATTAGTGACGCTGTTAGCCTCCATACCATGCACTGGTTAATGAAGCTGTTAGCTTCCATGCCATGCACTGATTAGTGACGCTGTTAGCCTCCATACCATGCACTGGTTAATGAAGCTGTTAGCCTCCATACCATGCACTGGTTAGTGAAGCTGTTAGCCTCCATACCATGCACTGGTTAGTGAAGCTGTTAGCCTCCATACCATGCACTGGTTAGTGAAGCTGTTAGCCTCCATACCATGCACTGGTTAGTGAAGCTGTTAGCCTCCATACTATGCACTGGTTAATGAAGCTGTTAGCCTCCATACCATGCACTGATTAGTGAAGCTGTTAGCCTCCATACCATGCACTGGTTAGTGAAGCTGTTAGCCTCCATACCATGCACTGGTTAGTGAAGCTGTTAGCCTCCATACCATGCACTGGTTAATGAAGCTGTTAGCCTCCATACCATGCACTGATTAGTGAAGCTGTTAGCCTCCATACCATGCACTGGTTAGTGAAGCTGTTAGCCTCCATACCATGCACTGGTTAATGAAGCTGTTAGCCTCCATACCATGCACTGGTTAATGAAGCTGTTAGCCTCCATACCATGCACTGGTTAATGAAGCTGTTAGCCTCCATACCATGCACTGATTAGTGAAGGTGTTAGCCTCCATACCATGCACTGGTTAATGAAGCTGTTAGCCTCCATACAATGCACTGATTAGTGAAGCTGTTAGCCTCCATACCATGCACTGGTTAATGAAGCTGTTAGCCTCCATACCATGCACTGGTTAATGAAGCTGTTAGCCTCCATACCATATACTGGTTAATGAAGCTGTTAGCCTCCATACCATGCACTGATTAGTGACGCTGTTAGCCTCCATACCATGCACTGGTTAATGAAGCTGTTAGCCTCCATACTATGCACTGGTTAATGAAGCTGTTAGCCTCCATACCATATACTGGTTAGTGACGCTGTTAGCCTCCATACCATGCACTGATTAGTGAAGCTGTTAGCCTCCATACCATGCACTGATTAGTGAAGCTGTTAGCCTCCATACCATGCACTGGTTAATGAAGCTGTTAGCCTCCATACCATGCACTGATTAGTGACGCTGTTAGCCTCCATACCATGCACTGGTTAATGAAGCTGTTAGCCTCCATACCATGCACTGATTAGTGATGCTGTTAGCCTCCATACCATGCACTGGTAAATTTGATTTTTGAAACTTAATTTTGACGGGCTAGGAACAGTGGGTTAAACTGCCTTGTTCGGGCAGAACGACAGATGTTTACCTAGTCAGCTCGGGGATTCGATCTAGCAACCTTTCGGTTACTGGCCCAACGCTCTAACCACTAGGCTACCTTTATGGCATGGAGCTGTTTGCCTCCATATCTTGTAAGTTGAGGTAAAGCTAGTTTACATACCGTCCTTAAAATAATTTAGAAAACAACAACGTGTGTTCAGTGGGCAGCCTACACTCTCTGAGGTACAACAAGGTGTGTTCAGTGGGCAGACTACACTCTCTGAGGTACAACAAGGTGTGTTCAGTGGGCAGACTACACTCTCTGAGGTACAACAAGGTGTGTTCAGTGGGCAGACTACACTCTCTGAGGTACAACAAGGTGTGTTCAGTGGGCAGCCTACACTCTCTGAGGTACAACAAGGTGTGTTCAGTGGGCAGACTACACTCTCTGAGGTACAACAAGGTGTGTTCAGTGGGCAGACTACACTCTCTGAGGTACAACAAGGTGTGTTCAGTGGGCAGCCTACACTCTCTGAGGTACAACAAGGTGTGTTCAGTGGGCAGCCTACACTCTCTGAGGTACAACAAGGTTTGTTTAGTGGGCAGACTACACTCTCTGAGGTACAACAAGGTGTGTTCAGTGGGCAGCCTACACTCTCTGAGGTACAACAAGGTGTGTTCAGTGGGCAGCCTACACTCTCTGAGGTACAACAAGGTGTGTTCAGTGGGCAGACTACACTCTCTGAGGTACAACAAGGTGTGTTCAGTGGGCAGCCTACACTCTCTGAGGTACAACAAGGTGTGTTCAGTGGGCAGACTACACTCTCTGAGGTACAACAAGGTGTGTTCAGTGGGCAGCCTACACTCTCTGAGGTACAACAAGGTGTGTTCAGTGGGCAGACTACACTCTCTGAGGTACAACAAGGTGTGTTCAGTGGGCAGACTACACTCTCTGAGGTACAACAAGGTGTGTTCAGTGGGCAGCCTACACTCTCTGAGGTACAACAAGGTGTGTTCAGTGGGCAGACTACACTCTCTGAGGTACAACAAGGTGTGTTCAGTGGGCAGCCTACACTCTCTGAGGTACAACAAGGTGTGTTCAGTGGGCAGACTACACTCTCTGAGGTACAACAAGGTGTGTTCAGTGGGCAGCCTACACTCTCTGAGGTACAACAAGGTGTGTTCAGTGGGCAGCCTACACTCTCTGAGGTACAACAAGGTTTGTTCAGTGGGCAGACTACACTCTCTGAGGTACAACAAGGTGTGTTCAGTGGGCAGCCTACACTCTCTGAGGTACAACAAGGTGTGTTCAGTGGGCAGACTACACTCTCTGAGGTACAACAAGGTGTGTTCAGTGGGCAGCCTACACTCTCTGAGGTACAACAAGGTGTGTTCAGTGGGCAGCCTACACTCTCTGAGGTACAACAAGGTTTGTTCAGTGGGCAGACTACACTCTCTGAGGTACAACAAGGTGTGTTCAGTGGGCAGACTACACTCTCTGAGGTACAACAAGGTGTGTTCAGTGGGCAGCCTACACTCTCTGAGGTACAACAAGGTGTGTTCAGTGGGCAGACTACACTCTCTGAGGTACAACAAGGTGTGTTCAGTGGGCAGCCTACACTCTCTGAGGTACAACAAGGTGTGTTCAGTGGGCAGACTACACTCTCTGAGGTACAACAAGGTGTGTTCAGTGGGCAGCCTACACTCTCTGAGGTACAACAAGGTGTGTTCAGTGGGCAGCCTACACTCTCTGAGGTACAACAAGGTTTGTTCAGTGGGCAGACTACACTCTCTGAGGTACAACAAGGTGTGTTCAGTGGGCAGACTACACTCTCTGAGGTACAACAAGGTGTGTTCAGTGGGCAGCCTACACTCTCTGAGGTACAACAAGGTGTGTTCAGTGGGCAGACTACACTCTCTGAGGTACAACAAGGTGTGTTCAGTGGGCAGCCTACACTCTCTGAGGTACAACAAGGTGTGTTCAGTGGGCAGCCTACACTCTCTGAGGTACAACAAGGTGTGTTCAGTGGGCAGCCTACACTCTCTGAGGTACAACAAGGTGTGTTCAGTGGGCAGACTACACTCTCTGAGGTACAACAAGGTGTGTTCAGTGGGCAGACTACACTCTCTGAGGTACAACAAGGTGTGTTCAGTGGGCAGCCTACACTCTCTGAGGTACAACAAGGTGTGTTCAGTGGGCAGCCTACACTCTCTGAGGTACAACAAGGTGTGTTCAGTGGGCAGACTACACTCTCTGAGGTACAACAAGGTGTGTTCAGTGGGCAGACTACACTCTCTGAGGTACAACAAGGTGTGTTCAGTGGGCAGACTACACTCTCTGAGGTACAACAAGGTGTGTTCAGTGGGCAGACTACACTCTCTGAGGTACAACAAGGTGTGTTCAGTGGGCAGACTACACTCTCTGAGGTACAACAAGGTGTGTTCAGTGGGCAGACTACACTCTCTGAGGTACAACAAGGTGTGTTCAGGGGGCAGACTACACTCTCTGAGGTACAACAAGGTGTGTTCAGTGGGCAGACTACACTCTCTGAGGTACAACAAGGTGTGTTCAGTGGGCAGACTACACTCTCTGAGGTACAACAAGGTGTGTTCAGTGGGCAGACTACACTCTCTGAGGTACAACAAGGTGTGTTCAGTGGGCAGACTACACTCTCTGAGGTACAACAAGGTGTGTTCAGGGGGCAGACTACACTCTCTGAGGTACAACAAGGTGTGTTCAGTGGGCAGACTACACTCTCTGAGGTACAACAAGGTGTGTTCAGTGGGCAGACTACACTCTCTGAGGTACAACAAGGTGTGTTCAGTGGGCAGACTACACTCTCTGAGGTACAACAAGGTGTGTTCAGTGGGCAGACTACACTCTCTGAGGTACAACAAGGTGTGTTCAGTGGGCAGCCTACACTCTCTGAGGTACAACAAGGTGTGTTCAGTGGGCAGCCTACACTCTCTGAGGTACAACAAGGTGTGTTCAGTGGGCAGACTACACTCTCTGAGGTACAACAAGGTGTGTTCAGTGGGCAGCCTACACTCTGAGAAATCAGTGGCATAAAGGGATCAATAGGGTACCAGCGGGAGAAGAGAAAAGCAGCAGTGGCAGTGGTAGCCTACAGATCATCAAATCCAGGTGCCACAGAAAATAAAGCTTTTTAAAGTGATGTAACTTGGAGAAAAGGTCAGTTCTCCACACACAACATCCCTGTTGGGATCTTCAGGCCTGTGTGAACACAGAGCATAGAGAACACCTGGGCTCAAATCAGTCCAATAGTGTCCCCCATGCAAAGTTATGCATTCAGGCATGATCAATGACACATACACACACACACACACACACACACACACACACACACACACACACACACACACACACACACACACACACACACACACACACACACACACACACACACACACACACACACACACACACACACACACACACACACACACACACGCACACAAACAAGGAGCCTTATCCCCTGGTGTGTTACGCTTGTCCCGTTATCTGAAGTGTAGGGAAACGTTTTGACTTGTAAGCCTTTGCTTTGTGAGCCAGCTCCTCACTGAGACCTCCAACTTAATGGCAGGTAGAATAGTTATGAACAGTCCACGGCTGTTGTGACCCTTCAAGTGATGGTGCTTTTCACACATTGTTCTCTTCATAAGACTTGTTTAACTTAAGGTACATCTTCAGAAAATAGTGATTTTGTCGAATTATATCAATAGATGTATATCAATCATCATGTCTTGTAGATATAGACGTATTGAATGTTATGAATTGTTCCATGAGGCCTACATGGATATGTATGTTCCATTCTCATTCATTCTGATCTGTACATTCCTTATATGGCATATCATCTCCTGTAGCTTTCTCCACATTAATGCTCATTGACAAGCCCGGTGGTTGTACCCATTCATTTTCCCATTAAATTAGTGATTATTAAAACTGCGGCTGTCTCCTAGCAACTGAGGCCTGGTTGGTTATCAGGACCTACATGCCCTTCTGAATTGTGTCGTTCTGCAACCATGGAAACCAGTTTACAAACATGAATCTGGGAGGAGAACTTAAAGATAAAGAGGACCTGAAAGAACCTGGTCACCACCACAACGCAAAGGGTACACCGACACAGACAACGGCCCATAGCACTAGAGTGGATTTGTAGTCCAGTACTTTAGGTTCCCTCAAAAATGTTTTGACCTATGGGAGTTTTTAGTCACTTGGAAAACTATGCATAAAGTTTCCATTTGAGATATGTCAAGGATTTATTTTTCTTCTTTCTTTCTTTCTTTCTTTCTTTCTGTCTTTCCTTTTTCTTTCTTTCTTTCTTTCTTTCTCTTTCTTTCTTTCTTTCTTTCTCTTTCTTTCTTTCTTTCTCTCTCTTTTTTTCTCTCTCTCTCTTTCCCTCTTTCTCTCTCTCTCTCTCTCTCTCTCTCTCTCTCTCTCTCTCTCTCTTTCTCTACACCACTTCAAATCAAATCAAATCAAATGTTATTTGTCACATACACATGGTTAGCAGATGTTAATGCGAGTGTAGCGAAATGCTTGTGCTTCTAGTTCCGACAATGCAGTAATAACCAACAAGTAATCTAACCTAACAATTCCACAACTACTACCTTATACACACAAGTGTAAAGGGATAAAGAATATGTACATAAAGATATATGAATGAGTGATGGTACAGAACGGCATAGGCAAGATGCAGTAGATGGTATAGTGTACAGTCTATACATATGAGATGAGTAATGTAGGGTATGTAAACATAAAGTGGCATAGTTTAAAGTGGCTAGTGATACATGTATTGCATAAAGATGGCAAGATGCAGTAGATGATATAGAGTACAGTATATACATATACATATGAGATGAGTAATGTAGGATATGTAAACATTATATTAAGTGGCATTGTTTAAAGTGGCTAGTGATACATTTTTACATAATTTCCATCAATTCCCATTATTAGAGTGGCTGGAGTTGAGTCAGTATGTTGGCAGCGGCCACTAAATGTTAGTGGTGGCTGTTTAACAGTCTGATGGCCTTGAGATAGAAGCTGTTTTTCAGTCTCTCGGTCCCCGCTTTTATGCACCTGTACTGACCTCGCCTTCTGGATGATAGCGGGGTGAACAGGCAGTGGCTCGGGTGGTTGTTGTCCTTGATGATCTTTATGGCCTTCCTGTGACATCGGGTGGTGTAGGTGTCCTGGAGGGCAGGTAGTTTGCCCCCGGTGATGCGTTGTGCAGACCTCACTACCCTCTGGAGAGCCTTACGGTTGTGGGCGGAGCAGTTGCCGTACCAGGCGGTGATACAGCCCGACAGGATGCTCTCGATTGTGCATCTGTAGAAGTTTGTGAGTGCTTTTGGTGACAAGCCGAATTTCTTCAGCCTCCTGAGGTTGAAGAGGCGCTGCTGCGCCTTCTTCACAACGCTGTCTGTGTGGGTGGACCAATTCAGTTTGTCCGTGATGTGTACACCGAGGAACTTAAAACTTTCCACCTTCTCCACTACTGTCCCGTCGATGTGGATAGGGGGGTGCTCCCTCTGCTGTTTCCTGAAGGCCACAATCATCTCCTTTGTTTTGTTGACATTGAGTGTGAGGTTATTGTCCTGACACCACACTCCGAGGGCCCTCACCTCCTCCCTGTAGGCCGTCTCGTCGTTGTTGGTAATCAAGCCTACCACTGTAGTGTGGTGACTTTAAAGGCACAGATACAAAGACAGATGCAAAACTGCACATGTGTAAACACAGTCATCACTTATGAGCCAGTATGAGAAGTGAATGTATCCCCAAGGCTCATCCCCTTTAAAGTGCAAAATAAGATACACACTTCAGTTTGGAAGATAAAAACGTGAGTCCTGTGAGTCTGCTACATTGGTCGGTAATAAGGGAACATCAACAACAGTACGATTGGGGCCATAGCTGTGGTCTCACTCACCAATGGCTTTTGCTTGAGACCACAGTTGGGATAGATGGTAAGTTATTAGATTTCCTTTCAGTAGAAGCTGGTCTTTATTTGAGCCTGCTTTGTCGGTATAGGTTGGACAGTAACGTTACAGTAAAGCCCTGTTGGTTGGGTTCCTGGTGGGGCCTAGCGAGGGGTATGGGGACACAGGAAGTGTGCATGAGTCATTGAGGAGCAGAGATGGAGAGAGGCCCCTCTGACATAAAGTACCATTCCCCCCCCTAATGAGGGGAACTTGCACCCTCCCTCTTCTCACACTCTTGGTCTCCCTCTTCCATTTTAACTCACTCGCTCCCCTTCACTCTCTCTCTCCCTGTTGCTCCTTCACAGGTGACAGTGGGTTGTTTTTAAGCTCCTAACAAGGTCTGTGACCCTACACTGACCAGTAGATCTGTAGCACTCTGTGCCTCATAAGCCAATCACAATGACAGCAGGTCCAATTAGCTGTCCACTGTCTCTCTAATATTAGCAGACACTTTTATCCAAAGAGACTTACAGTAAGGCACACATACATTTGCGCATTGGGTCGAACCCACAATGTTGGTGTTGCAAGTGCCATGCTCTACCAGCTGTGCCACACAGGACCATTTCTCTGATAGCAGATTCAGTTGGCCGTGTGCCTCAGGGAGACCTCGTAAAAACAGCCTAACACCATTCCTGGGTGCTCATCTCACAATGCTACAGTCAGTGATCGTGTGTCGCAGATTTGTCAGCCAGGTGTGTGTGCTGTGTCCATGTCTGGGTGTGTCTGGATGTGTTTACACATGTGCAGTTTTGCATCTGTCTTTGTATCTGTGCCTTTAAAGTCACCAAGGAGCACTTGTCACCTGCTAGCTCTGTGAAGCCATGGCAGACAAACGCAGGTGTGTGTCTGAGAACGTGTGATGTTCAGCCCTGACTGTCCTTCTTCTTAGAAGAGACTGCCCACTGTTGGCCATAGAAGGCATGCTCATTACAAACCCAAATTAGCCTGGCAACAATTCACCTTCATATGGTCAAATATTGGTTGAAGCATCAATGCCATTGCTTGCAGCCATAACAAACGTAGATATTGATTGAGATTATGGGAAGGATTTGGAGTGGAAAGATAGTCTAACTGAAAAAGGATGTTTTGTAAACTTGTCAAACATTTTAGCAATTAGCTAAAATGATAGGTGGTGTTATGTTTCTGCTGGTGATGCTGGTGGTGTTATGTTTCTGGTGGTGATGCTGGTGGTGTTATGTTTCTGGTGGTGATGCTGGTGGTGTTATGTTTCTGCTGGTGATGCAGGGGGTGTTATGTTTCTGGTGGTGATGCTGGGGGTGTTATGTTTCTGCTGGTGATGCTGGTGGTGTTATGTTTCTGCTGGTGATGCAGGGGGTGTTATGTTTCTGCTGGTGATGCTGGTGGTGTTATGTTTCTGCTGGTGATGCTGGTGGTGTTTTTGATAAGACTATTGCAATAACAACATAATGGTGAATTACAGTAAGTGCAATCCAATTGAATTTAGCTTCACGCCCTCTCAACCAGTACATCAGCCTAAAATTCTAAGTCCCTGGATGGGGCACTGCTGCCCCCTAGCTTTGGAAGATGGGTATCACAGCTCTTATGGGTAGGCTATCACAGCACTGAGTGAGTGGGTGATTGAGCGAGCGAGTTCAATTAAGTGCACCGGGCTATGGCCCATGACGTGAACACACAAAAGCGGTGAGGGAGGAGCGCCCTTCTCAAATGGACAGTAATCAGCTCTGCAGTGTTGGGGAGTAGAGAATTTAATTGTAATTTAACCACATTTTGCAGTAGCTTGGTGGTAGTTGAACTAAATTCCCTATCTTGCCCTCGTACCATCACGGTCACCTAATTATCCCCAGCTTACAATTGGCTCATTCATCCCCCATCCTCTCCCCTGTAACCATTCCCCAGGTCATTGCTGTAAATGAGAACGTGTTCTCAGTCAACTTACCTGGTAAATTAAGGGTTAAGTAAAATAAAATAAAAATTATTGGTAGTGTTTTCAGTAGTTACAGTTGAAGTCGGAAGTTTACATACACCTTAGCCAAATACATTTAAACTCAGTTTTTCACAATTTCAATTTAATCCTAGTAAAAAATCCCTGTTAGGTCAGTTAGGATCACCACTTTATTTTAAGAATGTGAAATGTCAGAATAATAGTAGAGACAATGATTTATTTCAGCTTTTATTTCTTTCATCACATTCCCAGTGGGTCAGAAGTTTACATACACTCAATTAGTATTTGGTAGCATTGCCTTTAAATTGTTTAACTTGGGTCAAACATTTCGGGTAGCCTTCCACAAGCTTCCCATAATAAATTGGGTGAATTTTGGCCCATTCCTCCTGACAGAGCTGGTGTAACTAAGTCAGGTTTGTAGGCCTCCTTACTCGCACACGCTTTTTCAGTTCTGCCCACACATTTTCAATGGGATTAAAGTCAGGGCTTTGTGATGGCCACTCCAATACCTTGACTTTGTTGTCCTTAAGCCATTTTGCCACAACTTTGGAAGTATGCTTAGGGTCATTGTCCATTTGGAAGACCCATTTGCGACCAAGCTTTACCTTCCTGACGGATGTCTTGAGATGTTGCTTCAATATTTCCACATAATGGTCCTTCCTCATGATGCCATCTATTTTGTGAAGTGCACCAGTCCCTCCTGCAGCAAAGCACCCCCACAACATGAGGCTGCCACCCCCGTGCTTCACGGTTGGGATGGTGTTCTTCGGCTTGCAAGCCTCCGCCTTTTTCCTCCAAACATAACGATGGTCATTATGGCCAAACAGTTCTATTTTTGTTTCATCAGACCAGAGGACATTTCTCCAGAAAGTATGATCTTTGTCCCCATGTGCAGTTGCAAACCGCAGTCTGGCTTTTTTATGGCGGTTTTGGAGCAGTGGCTTCTTCCTTGCTGAGCGGCCTTTCAGGTTATGTCGATATAGGACTCGTTTTACTGTGGATATAGATACTTTTGTACCTATTTACTCCAGCATCTTTACAACGTCCTTTGCTGTTGTTCTGGAATTGATTTGCACTTTTCGCATCAAAGTACGTTCATCTCTAGGAGACAGAACGCGTCTCCTTCCTGAGCGGTATGACGGCTGCGTGGTCCCATGGTGTTTATACTTGTGTACTATTGCTTGTACAGATGAACGTGGTACCTTTAGTGTTTGGAATCTGCTCCCAAGGATGAACCAGACTTGTGGGGGTCTACAATTTTGTTCTGATGTCTTGGCTGATTTCTTTTGATTTTCCCATGATGTCAAGCAAAGAGGCACTGAGTTTGAAGGTAGGCCTTGAAATACATCCACAGATACACCTCCAATTGACTCAAATGATGTCAATAAGCCTATCAGAAGCTTCTAATGCCTTGACACCATTTTCTGGAATTTTCCCAAATTTTTAAAGGCACAGTCAACTTAGTGTATGTTAACTTCTGACCCACTGGAATTGTGATACAGTGAATTATAAGTGAAATAATCTGTCTGTAAACAATTGTTGCACAAAGTAGATGTCTTAACCGACTTGCCAAAACTATAGTTTGTTAACAAGAAAATTCTAGAGTGGTTGAAAAACAAGTTTTAATAACACCTACCTAAGTGTATGTAAACTTCTGACCTCAACTGTACTTTTTTAAAACTTTTTTGCCATGTAGCGATGTAGCTAACTCCTGGAACGAAACACTACTTTTCTTTGTAAAAAGAAAAGAAAATATGAGTGAAGTAGGCAAGAATTTCCTTTAATTTTAGTCATCAGACCTGCCTCTTTCTCAGTGGATACATCGTTTTTTTGTTTAATAGGATAAATTACACATTATGTTAACATCTGACTCCAGAGTGATCTGTTCTTGCAATTTGTAGACTATGACATTTCAGATTTAGATATGATAATTCTTCACGAAGTAGTTTGGATGTAGTGAACTACTTTTTCAAAATAACTTTAGAAAACTACATTTTAGTTTAGCTTAACTTCTTCCAGTGTGAAGTAATTGGTAGCTTGGTAAACCATATTTTAGTGTAGCTTAAACCTCTTCCAGTGTGAAGTAATTGGTAGCTTGGTAAACTATATTTTAGTTTAGCTTAACTTCTTCCAGTGTGAAGTAATTGGTAGCTTGGTAAACTATATTTTAGTGTAGCTTAACTTCTACCAGTGTGAAGTAATTGGTAGCTTGGTAAACTATATTTTAGTGTAGCTTAACTTCTACCAGTGTGAAGTAATTGGTAGCTTGGTAAACTATATTTTCAGAGTAGCTTCCCCAACATTGCTGCTCAGTCATGTTGTCAACAAGGTTCCAAAACGAATGCAATCAATGCCTACCCGGTTCACCTGGGGCAGGCCCAGGACATTTATCGAATCCCCTCAGTGAGTGAGTGAGTGAATGAGTGAGTGAGTGATTAATTGAAAGAGTGAGTATTATCTTCTTAACTGTTTCAGATGGACTTAGAGACAGACAGTAATAGTGTCTCTCTTAGAGACTTAGACTTAGAGACAGACCGTAATAGCACTGCTGTCTAAAGTAACTGGCACATAAAGTATCAGCCAGTAGCTGTGTACCCGCCCCTCTGCACAATCATTCAGTCTCTCTCTCTCTCTCTCTCTCTCTCTCTCTCTCTCTCTCTCTCTCTCTCTCTCTCTCTCTCTCTCTCTCTCTCTCTCACCTTATCTCATGCTTCTCCCTCCACCTCTCCTTCCTCCCTCTCATCTCGTAGAGGGTAGATGTCCAGTGGAGCTCTCTAGAAAGAGTGTCCTCCCTGGCGCTTGTGTGTGTGTGTGTGTGTGAGTGAGTGTGTGTGTGTCTCTACTGTGTGTGTGTGTCTGCTGTAAGGGAGTGTTCCCTTGCATGTATGTGTGTGAGTGTTTGTTTCAGCTGTGAGTGTGGAGGTGCAGTAAGATGAGTCTGCCAGCGAACTCCGAGTCTCTTGAGAGGATAGCACGCTACCGCCATGCCTGCTCCAGTGGCTCTCCATACGCCACCAACAAGCCCATCGACATCAAAGCCAGGAGGAGAGGGTAACTGGGCACTGGGGATAGGGGAGGGAGGGTAGGCTATTGTGACTGCATTTATTATTAATCGACCAATATGTCATGTTTCTGTGTAGTTATTATTCCAAGGCTAGATGTCCAGTGGCGCTCTCTAGGATGGGAGCAGTTTTGTCCCAGAGAAAACTGTCTTGAGATGGACTAGAATGGGATTGATGCTGTGATTTTTGGACTGTCATAGTTCTTTTTCAACTGCTCCCCCTCACAAAGCTTTCTGTTTCATCAGTAAACAGGCAGATATTCCTTGTGTGTGAGAGATCGTAGAGGAGCAGACAGGGGAAGTTGAACATGTCATAGAGCTCTATTAGCCAACTGGATTGATCAATAATAGTTCTTTAAAGCACTTCTTCATTTTGTTTGTGTGAATGCTCTTCCCACAGACTTATCTAAGCCCTACCTGGCCTACCGGTGATAAATAGCTCCACCGGGGCAACCCTAACAAACAGATCAGCGTTCACATTGAAGTGCGCCACAGTGTTATGTAAAATGTCGTTGCTCTGTTTTTTAGCCGCTGGGCTATTTTGATCACTATTTTGTTGCTGAGAATTGTTCTGCTCCGCAGGAAATGTTAATGCAAATGAGCTTTGTGATTTACATACATTCACTGAAAACCCACACTGACGCAGTTAAATGCACATTTCTTGTACAGTGGCTTCAGAAAGTATTCACACACCTTGACTTTACCA